>NC_056703.1:2507475-2529975 GCF_018831695.1 Puntigrus tetrazona | reverse complement strand
CCTGCCTACGAAACAACAGACTCAGGTCCAGCATCTCAGCCATTCATTAGCACGAACAGAAATACACATTTAATTTTTATATGCAGCCTTTTTATGAAAAACTATCAAAGCAAGTCACAAATTTAACATATAAAATACAAATGCACATAAATAAAAACATTGTGGAACATGCACCAACTTACCCCACGCAAAAAATATAGTGTTTAACAATAACTGACAAACATTGCAGAATTATGCAAGATGCACAAAAATGTCACACATTCCACAAATATTTATACACATGAAAAAATGTGCAACTATAAGAGGGATGTACAAATATCTATACTCTAAATTATATACTTAATTTAGCGAGCAATTATTTTTTATAAGTAACAATTGCAAAACATATTGCATTTAATTAGGTGTACGTAACATCTTTTAACTGCGCGAAATGTAACGTTGCAAACTATTACATCATTTAAGCTATATTTAGAACAAATTTTTACATAAACAGTTAACGCTAAACAAGTGTGCAAATCATATACTTCTTATTAGTATATGCAAATAATGAAGGGTATATATTTAAACTAAAAACGCAGGTTTGGAGAAAATAAAACTGCACTACTCTTAGAGATCTGCACCGCTTACTCCGCCCGGAGGCTATGATTAAAACCTTCGTTAACAGCTGGCTCCTGCTTCATCTTCAAATGAATTAAAGTTTGGCATCGCTGCAAGTTTCAGCCTCCCGCTTCTTCACTGAACGACAGACAGCAGCTTCTCACGCTAAACGTACCCCACACTTTATCCCTGCTTCTGACAGCAACCTGCACAAACTACAACGACATAACGCTGTTCCGAGGAGTCTGAAGAACTACACGCGGAATAAAGTTGATTTGAACGGATCCGCTCCTCACTGCCGCTGACGGATAGCGCCGGAGGTTAGCTTGGCTTTCCTGCGCGGAAAAAACTCACAACAACTGCGACGTGTATCAACAAAACCCTTCAGATATACACGATAGGCGGCTGGTCGTTTAATAGCGGACTACGTACGTCGAGGTTAAATAAATAGCTACTGCAAAAAGGCTATTAGCAGCACGAGCTAACAGCGCAAAACCTAGCGAGAAGCTAGCGCTAAATCTCTGCTAAGACGACAAATACGCGCTGAAACAAAAGAAGACACACTTTCGGTTATAGAAAACAAGTCTGCGACACAGCGCTGAAGAATTACGTACCATTTCAGCGAAGTATTACTTTGAATGGGATCCGGGGAGGTCTGTGTAAAATCTATTTCGCCCCTTGACTCGGAGGAACAATAAACCCCGTTCGGCGGAGAACGCTTGAGGCGAAGCGAGCGCTGGACTCGGCCAATCAGAGCGCCTGTTGTTGATTCGAATATCGGGTAGGCCAATGGGATTGCAGCATGCATCTGCTTCTACCATCCCCCATCGATGAATGATGTTTGTACGGATGACACAGGGGGCGGGACTTAACAGTTTTTACTGAAAACATTTAACCAAATGACAAGAACTCACGATTTATGTAAATTATAACACGAATAAATATTCTAATCAAACTTTTTTCTGATATCACTATTGCAATTGTGCTACACGAGGCGATATCAAGTGTTAAAACATCTAATACTAATAAACTGGTGATTATTTTACATTTTCAAGACTTTAATAAATAAAGGTAGTCGTTAACATTTTCGTTCATACAGCTTGACGATTAATACGGTATATTAATATAATACTCCAACAATTATGTGCACTAATGAAATCTAAAACGTTTTATTTAAAGGACAGGTCCTATGAGAAAAAACATAAATGTGATGGTATATTTTCTATGCATAAAAACAGTTAAACAAAAAGCAAAATAAATAAATATATGAATAAAAAAAACACACAGTAAATAACAAATAAATTTTATCACATTGTACTAATGGGCTAGAAAAAAATTATATATTCCCTATAAAATATTTATATTGGTTTGACAGCATATCGTTTTTCTAACTATTATTAATATGTAAAAATATTTTGTAGTCTCAGCTCTTCGTTGGATATAAATGTTGTCTGGATGTTGCATTAAAAAAAAAAAGTTGTTATTTTCAACATTCCGTTCATTATCTTTATGCCACACTTTTTTTTTTGTCTGTGACAAATTTAAATAAAACACCTATATTTTTTTATGCATTCCATTCATTGCTATGGTTATGTCAAAATAACCAGTAAGGAAATAATTTGTCATTTTTAGAATATTCATCCAACAATACATTGTGTGGGTCAAAGATTTTCCATTTTCCTTTATGCCAAAAATGATAAGGATAAAGTAAAGGTTCCTTTAAGATATTTTGTCAATTTCCTACTGTAAATATATCGAACATTAATTTCGGATTAGTAAAAGGCTATGCATTTCTAAGAACATCACGTGGACAACTTTAATGTGATTTTCTCAATATATTTTTTGGGGGTTGTATCCACATAGCATCATTTGTGCACAAGGGGGGAATATTTAAACGACTGGAAAACGTTAAACACACAGTAGATGTGTCGCTGGAAAAAAAAAAAAACAAGCGAAGCGTTATCTGCAATAAAGCGCTTGCTTTAGTACGTTATCTTCAACACACCGTACTGTCAAAACAAAAGGGCGGGATTTACACTTTGACAGGCCAAAGAGAACGAGGATTTGGTGTTTACTCACGTGACAGACGGGTTACGATCCAATGGGAGAGGCGAATGAATGACTGACACGTCAAGCGGACAATCACGAGATGTTTCTATGGCGGTGACGTTTCAGAGCTGCAGCCCGTTCATAGGACGCTCTCGGCCAGGAGGCGGGATCTTGTGAAATACCGCTGGGGGAAAAAAAACAGCCGAGCTCTGGGTGATGGTGAAGATGGCGGATGGGGACAGCGGGAGCGAGCGCGGCGGCGGAGGAAGCGGCGGAGGGAGCGGGTTCCAAGCGTTCCAGAGGGACCAGGAGACCCAAGAGCTGGCGTCCAAACGCCTCGACATCCAGAACAAGCGCTTCTACCTGGACGTCAAGCAGAACTCGAAGGGCAGGTTCATCAAGATCGCCGAGGTCGGCGCCGGGGGCTCCAAAAGCCGCCTGACGCTTTCCATGTCGGTGGCGGCGGAGTTCCGGGATTACCTCGGGGACTTCATCGAACACTACGCCCAGCTCGGGCCCAGCACTCCGGAGCAGATCGCGCAGTCCTCCGGAGGCGAGGACGGCGGGCCTAGACGGGCCTTGAAGAGCGAGTACCTCGTGAGGGAAAACCGCAAATACTACCTCGATCTGAAGGAGAACCAGCGCGGGAGATTCCTGCGGATCCGGCAGACCGTTAACCGCGGCGGGTTCGGCGTTCCCGCCGGCGGCGGCGGCGGCGGAGGGATTCAGTCCGGGCAGACCATCGCTCTTCCCGCTCAGGGTCTCATCGAGTTCCGCGACGCGCTGGCGAAGCTGATCGACGACTACGGCGGCGACGACGAGGAGCTGGCCTGCGGAGGCGGCGGAGCGGGAGGAGGTTACGCGGAGTTACCCGAGGGCACGTCGATAACGGTGGACTCCAAGCGGTTCTTCTTCGACGTGGGCTCCAACAAGTACGGCGTGTTTCTGCGCGTGAGCGAGGTGAAGCCCAGCTACAGGAACTCTATCACGATCCCCTTCAAAGCGTGGAGCAAATTCGGCGGAGCGTTCTGCCGCTACGCCGAGGAGATGAAGGAGATCCAGGAGCGTCACAGGGATAAAGCGTTCGAGCGGAGAACCGGAGAGGAGTCCGAGGGCGACGACTTGGACGACGACTGACCGCCGGAGGTGTCGCGTCGCTGGGCAACCGCGCGGGGAGAGAGAGCCGCGCTCCGGAGGGGGATGCATGAAAACGATCGACGGCGAATAAAAAGATGTCTGACTGAGAAACACTGTCGTGTATGTGTAAGAGAATCCCGTTTAAAAGCAGTGTAGACGATGTTTGGCTAGATACATGGATTTTTCTGCTGGCTGCTCTCTGTAGGTCTTGTCATTTTGAAAGTTTTCCCCCTTTATAAAGAAAGAACACAGAGACCGAGTTCACGAGCAGGGATGTTGTAGTGTTAGTGTGTGGAGAAGAACTGCTGCTTCTCTCTACTTTAGGTGTTTTTGGTGTCGTACCCTGCGGTGGAGAGCAAACCAGCATCATCTGAGCGACTTGGTGTGCATCTCATAGTTAGCTCATTCAGGATGTGTGTGTGTGTGTGTGTGTGCGTGCGTGCGCATATATAAAGACTCAGATCAAACAGCTTGCAGCTTGTGGACACACAATACAGTTCAAGCAACAATGTACAAACCGTTAAAATGGTGCTATAAAGTGTCCCGCCGGCTGGTGGCTTTTCTTAACTTCTCCTGTTTGTGGTCAGGGTCCAGCTAATCGTTCCGGCCGGACGGTCCGAGTCGGGAAGAGCATCATCGGTGCCGCTGGACGCCGCTAAATTCACCGGGGATGACCTCGGCGGGCGAATTAGTCGTTTTAGAGCTTCGGTGACGTAACTGGAAAGGAAATCAAATGTAGAAAAACACCAAGCTGTGTTTAAATAGATTTATTTTTAAAAAAGAACAATATACAGAAATAAATACACATATATATATAGAAATATATTTATATATAGACCTATAGAATCAATTATAAATGCTTCCTGAGCAGGCTATTTAACAAATAAAAGTCGGATGCAATTATATATATATATATATACACACATAGGGGAATATTTCTTAGCGCTTCTCCATTCGTCTCTTATGGTCTCGGAGGAGCAAAATACTCAAACTAGGCTTCTCAGTTAAGCTTGCATTTCTTTTTTTCAACAACCCCGATGACGTGATAGAACTCCTCTTTCTTTCTCGGTGAGTCTTTCCGCTCCTCTTCCCTCGGTCGGCTCGATCGGAGGAAAAGGAGTTGTGACCGGATCCCGAGAGTCAGCCATACACGCCACCCACGAGCCGTAGGGATTTTCTACTAACTATCCGTATGAGTTTCCACCTCATTCTTGTCTGTACTGTGTTATGTGATAAAGGCAGCTGTTCAGTCGAGTGTGTACTGCTGTAATTCTCCACAGACTTCCTTTGAACAATAAATAGAACTTCTTTGCTGAGAACGTGGGTTTGTTTTTCGTGTTTCTTGACGGCTGAGCACTTCCACGCCGAAAGCATCACCAGACAGATTCACACAAATGCTGTTTTCCAGTGAAGCCGTCCTCTTCATCTTCATCTTCATCTTCATCCTGTCTTCTGCAAACTCCCGAAACGATCACACTGACACTTGAACAAATGAAAATCACAATCTTTTGTTATTATGTTCAGTCCGTGACCGCCGAATCTCGTATATATCTCTCAGACGTACAATTTTTTTCCATTCAGTCCACATTCATATAAAAAAAGTACCGCATCCAGAATAAAAGTGTGTTTACATATCTACGTGTATTGTGTTTGTTTATATCTATACATAAATACAAACACATTCAGTATATATATATATATTTAAATATTTACATGTATATACATTTATATATATATAAAATATTTAATTTTCTTATATATAAATCGTCTGTTGTCCTCATTTGGATAAAAGTAAAGTCTGCTAAATATGTAATAATAATGCAATTTTATTGTCAATAATAATTTTAATAATATTTTGAGAGATTTTTTTGTATTTTCTGTTTTCATTTGAAGTTTAGCTTTAATATTAATAATTTTGTTTTGTGTTTTTGTCACCATTTTTCTCATTTCGTTTTAAATTTTGTAGCAAATCAAGATGAAAATGTCATATATATATATATAGATGGATATATATATATATAGATAAAATATATATATATAAATAGATAACAAAAAAAAAAAAAAAAATATATATATATATATATATATATATATATATATATATAAATATCTAAAAAAAATCTAAAATAAATTATTTATATATATATATATATATATATATATATATATATATATATATATTTTATAAACCCTAACTGAAAAAAAATCTAAATAAATAAAAATATAATATATATATACATTCTAGTGATAAATGAATTGATGAGAAGGTGCTCGAGAAAGTCCGAATGAACCGCCTCTGAACCGATGCTGACTGAAGGCTCTGCTCTTATCTCTGGGTTTCTTCTACTTCTGTCCTCCAGGACAAAACTCAAAGCACCTCTTACTTGAGGCTGTTTGCAAGAGAAGCGCCTCTTATAGTGTTTCTCATCAGGGTTCGAGCAGTTAAACAGTGACCCGTGGATGTTGAGGACAGAGAAAACCCTGTCATCATTTACTCGTGTCGCTCCAAACCTGACGTTCGTTCTTCTGTGGAACATCTAAAGAATATATTCTGGAGAGAGCCGAACCGTTTCAGTCGTCATTGACTTCTGCTCTATTTTCTGCTTAAGTCAGAAGGTACCGAAACAGAAGAAAAGCAACTGGATTTCAAATTAAATCTTGGGACGCTGTCAGGTTGCGCAAGATGAGGAATAATGTGTATCTTGGAAAATGTAAGCAGGTTTTGGAAGTGACATGGGACTATTTTGGCCTGAAAGAAGAATGCGTTCTTGTCTGAGTTTATTCATGAGTCTGAGTAAGTGTGCTCAGAACCTGCAGTGCTACACGAAATCATCAGGAAAGAGGAGTGTTTTTAGCGTCTGATGCTCTAAGAATGACAAACAACGCTCATAGCATTCCATCCTGTGCTCATGAATGGGTGCCGTCAGAACGAAGGTGTATTTCTTGTGTCTTCTCCAGATGTTCACTGGACAACCGGAGAGCTGTGGATTACTTGTGATGTTTTCAACAGCTGTTTGGGTTCTCATTCTGAATTCTCATTCTCATTCTCAATCTATTGGGGAGCAAGTGAAGCTAAATGTCTTCAAATCTGCTCTGATGAAAAACAGACTCTACATCTACATCTTGGACGTCCTGAAGGCGAGTATATTTTCAGCAAATGTTCATTTTTTGCTGAACTGTTCCTCCGTTTATTGCATTATTTTGCCATCAGGTGTCTTCTACATATTATACTACAGTATCTAGCAACGGTGGTTGTATATATTAAATAAAACAGTTTTTATGATTTTGTTAAGGAATTTATCAGTTATTTATTATTATATTTGAAGGTGTCCTTGTTACAGTGTAATTATATATTTATGTACTTTATGGTTAGGATTCTTTTAGGATTTAAGGTTACTTGCATTTAATTATGCATAATGCACTGTTATTATAATAGTAAATACATGTGAATGTATTCCATAAGATACATAAAACCTACTATATTTGAAGTTTTTCTAAATGCTATTCAGTTGCATCCAAAATAAATGTGTGTGTGTGTGCACTCTGTATATTAAACACACACACACACACACACAGTAGGATATTTTGAAAATATTTGCATGCATTTGCAAGGATATATTTATATTGATGTAAGTTATAGATAAATATATTTAATATAGAAACATAACAAATGCAATAATACATGTTTTAAACAAAAACTTTGCATGCAATGAATCATCTGACAGCACAGCACTATATGTATATATATATATATGTATATATATATATATATATATATTATATATATATATATATATATATATATATTTATATATTGTAAATGTTTAGCTTGATCTTTAACAGTTTTTTCTTGAGTACTTCTGCTCAGTCTCAATGGGATTCTCCGGAGGAATAAAGAAGGCTCTTGAAGGAAGCAGTAGTTTAGAAGAGAAGGATATCTGTTTCCACTCCCAGCTGAATCTGTAAAGAGATCCTCCGTCTCGCTTTACAGCGCTCCTCCTGGTTCTCGTGTCTTGTGTGAAGTCCTTCTGCATCAGCGCTGAGAGTTAAACCCTGTGACCCTCATCTGACGTGATTCATAATCAGTCACACACACACACACACACACACACACACACACACACACACACACACGCGCGCGCTCGCTAAGCTTCACTGATGACAGTTCAAGGGTATGTGTAATGGCACGGCTGGCAGAGTGTCTCTGATTCAGGAGATTATTTCACATTCTCTGCCACGCATTCTGCTGCTGATGATGATGATGATGATGATGAAGAGGATAAGATGCAAACAGCTGTCAGACAGACCTCTCAGTCCACTAATCCTCACACCTCTCCATTCACCAGGCAGACCCGCTTAACCGGTTACAATAACTAGTATCACTAGTCAATCAGACCCCAGAAACACGGACCACAAAACCAGACATAAAGGTTCAGTTGTTGAAATTGAGATTCGTGCATCATCTGCAATAAGCTCCAAAGGGTTTGTTAGACTGAGATGCAACTTTTTAAAATCTGAGGGAGCAAAAAAAAAAAGTTTTATTAATATATGTCATGTATTTACGGTTGCAGGGTCATATCTGTGCACACTTGCCATGAAGACAGACGTGGAAACACACTCTCCTGACCCAGAAACACACACTCGGTGAGATCCTGCGTGCTTCGATGGAGTCCCGGCGCTTTAGAAGTGTCTCCAGAACCTTTTCCAGGCCGAGGTCTCACTAGTTTCTGAAGTTCTGTGGATCTTTCAGGTCCTCTTGAAGTGATTTCTTGAGTGTGTCTGGAGAAATCTCAGGTGTGATAAACCAGTGCTGTGTTTACTTGTGTTATATTTGATTAATATTTAAATTAGTCTGATGATCGGAAACATTAAAGTGTGACAAACATGCAAAAAAATCAGGATGGGGTCCAACACTTTTTCACACCATATATATATATATACAGTATAAATATATGCTTTGTACTCTTTCTGTCGTTCTCTCAAACAAACACAGTATTTTTAAAACTGCCATATCATTTATCAGTTTTTTAAAGAATTGCTTAAAGTCTGCAAATTCTTTTTGTCATTCATTCACAACAATCCCAAACACTGGAAAACACGTGTTTATTTGTAAGTGAGTAACAATGAAATATCAGCAACGTATGAATCATATCAGATATTAATCCTCATTTATAAGTGGCTTTGGATAGAAGCGCCTGCTAAAGGATTAAAGGTAAATGTGTGCTAGACAGAATATACATATTTTACTTAGTCGATGCATGATACAAAATTAGGTGTGCATCTATTCAATCAAAAAAAGAAGTAAACGTACGATATATGAATAATAATGCGTGCGAATAAAAAGATTCATAGTCGACCAGTAAATCAAGACGCTACGCAGCAGAACAGACTTCTTATTTCAGCTTCACAGTTTTTATATAATGCAGTTAAATACATTGATATGTCTGCGGATCATGTTACTAGAAATAGGATGCATGTTAGATTTAGCACACTCTAGTACTCTACACTACACTGATGAAGTCTTCGTTCAGCAGCAGAGGTCAGGCTTGTCTCAAAAACACACACCTCTCCTCTGTGCTAGACTAGTGTGTGAACCTTATTTCATGATCCAAGTTCTTCCAATTTAAAAACACATTTAGCATAGTGCTTAGCGGACGCTCTCCAAAGTAAGGGTTCATAAATTCAAAAAAACGCTTTTTGTTTAAATGCTTCCGTAAAGAACCTTTCTGTCTGACAAAACTTTTTTTTGTGGCGAAAGAAGGTTCTTCGGCCGAAAACGGTTCTTCTATGGCATCCTTAAAACGCACGCAAACAAACGGAAGAAATGGCTTGAACGCTCAAAGACGAAGAAACCTTCAGCTCCTCACTGACGTCTTCATCCTCTTGCTTTTCCTGAGAAAGAAAGATTCGTTTCAGTTCATCGTCAGTCTCTTCCTCTTATCTTTGGACGGACGTTCATCCTTCAAAGCTTGACTGTCCTCCTTCAGGTCCTGCTACACGTTTTGCTGCGAGACCTCGTTGATGATAAAACTTGTCTTTGATGTTTCACAACAAACACTTACTGAACCGAAGGACCGTATCACATATACGTTTTGACTAACTATTAATAAGCAGAAAGGGTACAAGTGTTATCTGTATTCTAAAGAGTTACCGTTTTCTTTAAATCTGACGTTTAGTTGTTAGTAGAGTCTTTAAAGCGGACTAGCGAAATATAAAGTCAAAATGGTACAAAACGGAAAATCAATGTGATTATATTAGCTGTAATGTTTAAAGGTCCCATATTGTCAAATATGCAATTTCCTTTTTTTTTCATGATAAGTGAGGTCAAGGGGTTATGCAACTTCCCTATAAAGATGTGTCCGCCCACCGACTACTATATCTACTATATCTACATGCTATAATTAATCACAACAGTGCATATATAACTACACACGATTTGATACAAATCCTCAGTTTTGCTCACAGAGCATTATTTCAATAAAAAGTGTGCCTTCAGCTAATGCTAATGGAAGCAAAACATTGGCTTGTCCTGAGAAAGAAGCTGTAAAAATATACTTGGCAACGTAGTACATTCTATTAAAGGTCCCATATTTTATATATGTATATATATATATTGTTGAGGACATCAACATTTAAAATAAAACTCCCGAAAGGTGCACAATATGGGACCTTTAATGGAATGGATTACGTTGTACGTATGTTTTTCTGGAGTTCACCTGTCGTTGCAGAGCTGAGCTTCACAGGACGATTCCTCGCAGCATGAAGACCTTCGCTTGAAGCCGCTTCTTCGAAAGGACATTTGCCTCGTTCTCTTGGTTTTATCTGTTATGTTTTATCAATGCAACAGAAGGATAATTAGATGGCGCAGTGTATGTGTAGAGCCGGCAGACACAATACTCCTCTGGCGGACGTTACCTCTTTCTTCTTCTGGGTAATGGATCCTGAAATGAGGAAACCTCTCCTCCGTGATGCTCACTCTTCCCGTCTCTTCCACACACAGGTACTTCTTGGGCTTGGCCACCGATTCCAGACTCCTCCAGTCTCCAGAAATCTTCCGCTCGCCCCACTGAAACAAGAAGGTCTCATCGAAGGTGATCGGCTCCTCTTTGGTTAAAACCTGCGCGTGAAAGACAGCAGGCCTGATCGCACAGACATACAAATAATAAAAGCAGGAGAACGCATGTGACACTCTGTCTGATAAGCGATCCGTTTGCGGTAAGTTACTGTACTGTACCTCAACTTTGTCCTCTTTGCCGTGAGTAACAACAGGGAAAACAGACTTCTTATTTTCCACCTCAAAGCCAAAAGCCATGCATACATTCCCATTATACTCGATATTATACACCGTGACTGAGTAAGAAAAGACAATAATATTGCTTCAGGTATTATGTAAACAAGGAACGGTTGGAAACACAAAATCAATACTGTATCGATCACATGGTACGGCCAGATAACACCAAGTTCAGACCTTTACTTGAGTTTCCAGGTTTGATCTCCTGTTCGTGCTGAGCAACCAGCTGATGAGAACGCTTGGATCTCCGCATGCCTTGAACGCCCACAAACTTTCCGTTGACGGTCGACAATTTTCCGACTTTCATGTTTGGAAAGCTAGACACAGACACCAACAGACGGACAGGTCACAACATGGAGATACACGTTTGCACGCTGGAATATCTTCCATGCACTTTTTCCACGTCCGTTGCACTAGTGATTCAAACAGCTTAA
Organism: Puntigrus tetrazona; assembly: GCF_018831695.1. NCBI lineage: Eukaryota > Metazoa > Chordata > Actinopteri > Cypriniformes > Cyprinidae > Puntigrus > Puntigrus tetrazona. The sequence continues at coordinate 2,518,467 of NC_056703.1, read as the reverse complement.
TGCATCGTTTATACATATTCTTCTCAGTTTCTGCTTATGGTGTGCATTTATTACATAATCCATCTGTATGGAGTGTCCGTATATCACGCTGAAAACATGTCAAAGTCTGTCAGTTACGTATGTGCAGTGCTGGCTCATATGTTTAGATATTTCTTGTACATTTGTAACATATCGCAGTCCCTGTATATCAAGCCCTTACTGCTTATCGCATGTTTAGCTAGATGCTAGCTGAATTTCGTCGCCTTGTATCTCACATGTGCAACGACAATAAAAGTTGAATCAAATCTAACCTCGTCTAAATGTAGACTAACAGCTGAGGATGAAAAAATGGCACAAAAATAATCTGCTGAGGTTTAATCATCAGACGCTATTATCATAATCTAACTAATTGGAAACAAAACATTAATTAAAAGTCATTGCACCAAATGTTTTTTCGCCCCCATTTTTGGTTCTTTGTCAGCGATGCCTTTGGCTTGTTTAGTTCAGGACACTTAGAACATGATATAGTGTATATAGAGTTTATAATTGCCCTCTTGCCCCACTGACCCAGTTTTCCTGTAGACACAACCTTTATTGTATAAAGTGCCAGATGAATGAATCTGACTTGGGCAGCGACCCTTCAGAGTGTGTATCCAACCTTAATCAAACACATCTTGAAGATACCGTCAGGTGTGTCTGAATAGAGTCGGAGCAAGTTACCCAGCCCTGCCCTAAACAGGATATGAACCATATAATAATGAAAGGGATAAGTGACAGGAAGGAAACTGCTCCTGATATGCTTGCACTCATCCAAAGAAGCTCTGGCCTGTTGTTGTGAAATGTTTTGCAAGCAGACGTAAAGATTCCCTGAGAAGATTACGGGATAAAAACACCCCTGTGGACGTCTACAGATGCGTCGCTCTTCTCCCGTTCGTCACGAAAACACTTCAAGCGTCATCTGCTCTTGCTCAGACGCTTAACTGAGAGTCGCTGAAGCTCTGCGATATACAAAAAGCCGATTCTAAGTCAGTGGTATCATCTGCTCCCGGGGGTTCCTCAGGGTTCAGTGCTTGGACCGCTGCTTTTCTCCAGAAACACTACATTACTGCCTTTCTATTCTGAAGACATGACGGCTCGTCACGGCAAAGACTCCAACTCTACAGCATCCAGCTAGAGTCATAGCCAGCGATCTTCTCAAGCTCCGGTAGGACTCTTTAATGGCCTTCATTTCATCTAATCTTTATTCTCACTGGTAGTCGCCGTAATTCCAACGCAAAGAGCAACTTTCCAACAAAACATTCAAGCTGTGTTCATTTTCACAGCAAATTTAAGTTCAGTTTTAGTCATAGTCTTCTTAGTTTTAGTAATATTTTAGTCGACTACATTTACAGTAAATTTCGTTAGCTAAAATTGAGTAGTAAACCTATAGTGGGTTTAAAAGGGGTTTGCTTCATGTGGGCCGGAGTGAAAGAACCCTCTCCGCTGATTGGTCAGACAAACATTAAAACACAATAAAAGTTTCTACTACATCTGATATCTTCCTCTTCTTTAAACAGCCGTATTAACGAATGGCTTGACACAAACCCTACCGAGATGAGCCCAGACAGAACTTTATTAATTAACTTATATAAATATTAATTTACATCACACCTGCATCGTTAGCACACCACCTTTACGTTAAATCTAACCTGTTTTGATGTGATGTTCAGACGGTTAGATACAAGCATAAGTAGTTCTTTTTATGGATATTCAAGGAACTATAGCTACATGCTACAGAAGATCTAAAGTTGTGAAGCTATTCAGGTCCTTCGAAGACCAGACTGCAGCAATAAACCACGTGTGCTGGTTTTAACTGCTGGGCCGGACCATCATGAGCAATCAAACCTCTAGAAAACCCAGGAGCCCATCATGCATGAGTCACTGATGCTTCAGAAACCAGAGCCCAAAGCATTCACCTGCATCCTTCTTATTTCCCACAGAATAGAGAGACAGACAGAAGAGTGCTTAAAGAATCTCAGACGGGGCATGAATGCTTTTAGATTAACCTAAACCTAAACCTGCATTTAATAAGAAATTGGTCACTCTCGTCATTATACATCCCTGTCATTATACTGTACAGTGCTTTGATGCAACCTGTGTTGTTAAAAGCGCTATATAAATAAAAATGATTGATTGATTGATTGATTGATAGATTCTTAACAACGTTATGAAGTACTGAACACAGAAATAGCGAATGATTAAAAACAACAAAAACCTTAATCTTGAATCGATCTACTCAATCCCTCGCTGCTCTAAAGCAGGTCTCAAACCTTTTTAAGATGAATCTCTTAATCTAGTCCTCATTCGTAGGTCGCTTTGAAGTTGAATCTAAAGAGTGAATGCGCTAAATGAATAAAAACGCGTGAAAATACCTGTTTTGGGGGATGATCCGCGGTTCGTCCTCGAGCTCCTCCACCGGTTCTCTGATCTCGGGATCTCGGGAGTATTTATAGGAAGAACGGGAGCCGCGGGCACGCGCTTACCGGAACCCGCGCTGTCGGTACCGGTAGGGAGAGAAGAGAGGGAGGGAGGAGAGAAGAGAGAGGAGAGAGAGAGGAGGAGAGAGAGAGAGAGAGAGAGAGAAGGAACGCCTCCGGAGTCCTGAACCAAAGTTCCCAGGAGTATCATATGCACGTTTCCTATCGACAACACGATTTTATTTGTATTTGGCGGACTATTTATAAGCATTTGAATTATTTTTTTTTATTATCAGAAGCCAATTTTGATCAATATCGATATCTGAACAGGGTCTATTATAAACTTTTTCAAAGCAATAAAACTATTCATTGAATTGGAATAAGAGAGGAGTATTAACAGGAAATTACATAAGGGCATAAAAATAGCATTTTGAGGCGGAAAAGGTATTACTTAAACTGTACGGTATTAAGGTTTGTAACAATACACAGACATTTAGTTACTTAACTTCTCGTAATGTGCTTTAGAACTTATTACTACTTTAACACACAGCGAGGACATTATTTCAGTTAAATAGTTCATAACTGTATCTGAAAAGCTGTAACACACACACACACACACACACACACACACATACAGACAGACACACAGACAGACACACACACACACACACACACACACACACACACACACACACACACACACACACACACACACACACACACACACACACACACACACACACACACACACACACACACACACACACACACACACACACACACACACACACACACACACACACACACACAGACACACACACACACACACAGACACACACACACACACACACACACACACACACACACACACACACACACACACACACACACACACACGCACGCACGCACGCACGCACACACACACACACACACACACAGACAGACACACACACACACAGACACACACACACACACACACACACACGCACGCACACACACACACACACACACACACACACACACACACACACACACACACACACACACACACACACACACACAGGTTAAGCAGTCTGTCCTCATCAACTGACTGTAATTTAATAAAAGACATTTTCCCAACAAACAGCTTCAGAAAATAATGGTGTAATACATAGTAAAGATTCAGAGCTGTGTAATAAACCCAGATTCATCTCAGGACAGGAAGTGCCTCCACCTGAACGGACACGGATCACAAACCTGTTTTCAATCAGAGGACTTCTGTACTTGACTTTTAATTAAGACTCATCTCATCTTTAGTTTTGTCGTGGGAGCGTGATTTTATATCATGACCTCCATTTATCACGAAGGAACGGCTTTCTTCTCATGGCCATGAGTTTATTGCATAAACGTGTTCATATTTTGTATAATTATTAATAATTATTATATATATATATATTAATAATTATTACTTTAACAATTAAATTCAAACTTCCAGTCAGCATAAACAAAGTTTTATTGGCTTGTCAAAAAGGATGTAGCTTAAAGAGATTGAAATGAAGGGAAAAAACTAATATACGACTCTAATAACAGGGCAACGATGAAGATGATAATATACAAATATTATGAAGTTAATAGACACCGCAGCTGGCATGATTATGAGATGTTTTCTTATAGGCATATTTTATTTTATGTAACATTTATTCATGATAAACGTAATGCGGATGCCGTTTACATCTTGATAGAATCCTTTATACTAAAAAATAGAAAATAAATGTAAAAAAAAAAAGTATGTAATCAATTTCTATTATAACTACTATAATAATTCCTTAATTCACAATAAAACAACGAATCCGTCTGATAATCCGGGTTGCTATGGTTACGCAGGTTTGTATATCATCCCGTCTTTAAAGAGTATTAAAGCACACTCGGTCGTGAGCGGCACGTTAGAAATATAACACTGTTAAACTCTAAACACGTGAATAAATAAAATCAGTGCATTAATATTAGCCTAAACACAGGGTTTTATTGAATACATTTGTACTGTATTTGTCCTGAAATCCCCAAAAGTACACAGTGATGATAACATACTTAAAAAGCCCAGTATAATGTTGTAGAGCGACCGCAGCACACTTTTAATGAATGCAGTATAGTAGAGTATAGTACAGAGTATTAATACAGCAGCCTTTGTTATCAGTCAAGGGATTTCTAAGTGGACTATTTGCACCAGATGTAGCCGTCAAGACAAATACTGACTACAAGTTGAGTCATAATAAAGTGAAATGACGCGGGGAATAAGTATTGAACACTTTATTTAATACTTTGTAGAAAAGCCTAGATAGTTTCTAGACGCCTCTGGAGTGATTCTGACCCATCCTTCCTCACAAACGCTCTTTAAATCTTGAAGGTTCCTTGGGCCTCTTTGATCTTCAGGTCTCTCCATTTAGGAGCGGGTCATTCAAGAGACTTGATGTTCTTCTAAACCACTTCATCGTTTCCTTGGCCGTTTGGGATCATCGTCTTGCTGAAATGTCCACCTTCTTTTCATGTTCAGCTTTCTGGTAGATGGCAGCAGATTTTCCTCCAGAACGTCATGGTGCATTTCTCCATTCATCCTGCCTTCAAGAATATGAAGTCGGCCGAGTCTCCTCGCTGAAGATCAGCCTTAAACGTAACTGCTGGTGTGGTTCTTCAATCTTTCTTTCATCTGACCATACTACAGTCTCCCAATAATCCACAGGCTTCTCCAAACGCTGTTTCTGAACTTTAACCGAGCCTCACCATGCGTTTTGTTCAGCGTTGGAGTCTTGCATGGCGAGCGTGCATGGACCAGTGCACTGCTTAGTTTTCTTTGAAGGTCTTCCTGAAGTTCTGCCCGATTGGTTCTCGGCTCTTGGAGAACTCTCCTGATTATTCTTTGGACTCCTCGGACAGGGATCTTCTGTGGAGCACCTGATGGTTGCCGGTTGGTGGTGAACTGATGCTCTTTTCATGTCCAGATAATGCCCCCCCGAAGCTCACAGGAACATTCAGCGTTCAGGAAACACACCTAGAACCTTCCCATCAGAACAATAAGGGTGCTATATGAACCAAAAGTTGATTACATTAACATCAAGTTGATTTTCCCTTAGAAAGATCCTTAAATCCTTGTGAAAATTGCGTGTTATGTTAATAAATGTATTTACAAGAATTTATTTACATAATCATTAGTTATTTCTGTGCATCATATCATTGTACTCTTCTACTTTATACTGTACAGTGCTTTGATGCAACCTGTGTTGTTAAAAGCGCTATAGAATTAAATGATTGATTGATTGATTGATTTTTAATTACTTTTATCATTTATTTTGATCGTTATATTTTTATGAAGCATTTTTATTGTTTAGTCATTCATTATGTTCCCATGTTTGTTTTATATTTATCCTTGCTTATGTATTTTCAGTGTTGTCTCGTGAACTGTTTTGTCTGTATGAATAGAGATAAGGGGAATGTTTATGGAAACTCAAGAGTTTACGGGATGTTGAACTTGTTCTGATCAGACCACGTGGAAACATTGAGACGATGCTCCGCGACATCCACAACGTAAAATCATTCATATTATATCTTGTGTTTTTACTGTTCACTCCTCTCTCTCTAATAAATATTTTAATTGTTGTACTCACCCTCAGGAGTTCAGTGGACGCTCTGTAGTGAATGGGTGCCGTCAAAATAATGTTCTTAAAAAGCTGCAGCTGTTGTCTTCTTCGAATGTTAACGGCCGGGCTGGAGTTCTTCGTGATGTTTTTATCAGCTCTTAAAAAGACTCATTTCAACGGCACCCATTCACCACTGATGGGAGAGACACGACATTTCTGATGAACAAACCTCGAGATTTCGAAAGGCTTGCCCTGAGGGTAAGTTGCTTTTTATCTTTTGCTCAACCATTCCTTTCAATACCAAGGGAGCAAAATCTCACCCGTGAGAAAATGGATAAATAAAAAAACCTTGTGAGAAACCAGACTGGAGCCAGTTCTCATTTTGCTGTGAATCACCGGTGAAGAAATACACATCAGCATAGCAGTGAAAGCTAACACCATGACTCCTGATAATATCTCCCAGAGGTAACATGTACAGGTTGAAAAGTAACGGTCCTAGCACTGAGCCTTGAGGAACTCCATATTTCTCTTGTGATTGATATGATACCTCCTCATTTAATGCCACAAACTGATAGCGGTCAGATAGATATGATGTAAACCATGCTAAGGCGCTTCCTCTAATGCCAACATAGTTTTCTAGTCTATCCAAGAGAATGTTGTGATGGATAGTATCGAATGCTGCGCTAAGATCTAATAGCACTAATAACGAGATAAAACCACGATCAGATGATAGAAGCAGGTCATTAGTAACTCTAATGAGAGCAGTCTCAGTACTATGGTACGGTCTAAAACCTGATTGGAAATCCTCACAGACACCATTTTTTTCTAAAAAGGAATACAGTTGTGAGGATACTACCTTTTCTAGTATCTTTGACAGAAAAGGGAGATTAGAGATTGGTCTGTAATTTACTAAGTCTTTGGGATCAAGGTTTTGGGAACATATCCTAATGACAATGATGAATTAATAATGTTCAAAATAGGATCTATGACTTCTGGAAGCAGATCTTTTAATAGTTTAGATGGAATAGGGTCTAACATACATGTTGCTGGTTTAGATGATTTAACAAGTTTGTACAAGTCTTCTTCTCCTATAATAGAGAAAGAGTGTAATTGTTCCTCAGGAGATCTAAAGCTCATTATCTGATGTGAAACTGTAGTTGACGGCTGCTTAGTTACAGCTTTATCTCTGATGGTATCAATCTTAGAAGTAAAGAAGTTCATGAACTCATTGGGGAATATTAGCACCTGTTGACGTTTTATTTTACATTCATTTAGTCACTGTATCGATTAAATACGGGGCATTATGTTCGTTTTCTCTTTGATAATGTTATTGTATCCTAAAACTAAAATATTGACAAGCGACGAATTTCTTCAGACAGATTCTTTGCCGGTGGAGGAAGAAACTATTAAATCAGCTATAAACCCAACGGGTGGTCTAAACTCAGATCGTATCAAGCACAGAATTAAGATTGAAAACAGCTTTTGTTTTTACGGTGTTTTACTGTAACGCAGGACGTGGTGCTTTTCACCTCGTTGCAAAACATTTCATCACCGAGACAAAAACTTCACTTGAACCTGGAATACCGTAAATCATTGGGACACTACCGTGAAGAAGGATAGAAAGGAACTGAGGCGTACTGAAGAAAAGCGGTTCTCTTTAGACTGTTCTTTTCTGCTACAAAAGATTTACGTGGATGTGCTGCGAAACACAGGGGTTTTATACGAGATGAAGACGGGACAGAAAACAGCACATCCAGTGCGAGAAGAAGACTTTATTTTCATGTTTTAATGAAGAGACCTTTTGGAAGAAAGCAGTTCTTCATTTTTGCAACTTTGCAGTGTTTCTGTTTGGTTTTACAGAATAAGCGTGATTGCGCTCCTCCTCCTGATTGCTCTTTCGTTATGTGGTTTTCTCTTGGACTTTTATGTCACTTCCTGTCTCCCGTGGCGTCTGCTGTCAGCTTGCATTCAGCCCTAATGTTTCTTTAGTTCTCATTAGTCGTTGAATGCAATGCTCGTCTGTTTGGCTTTCCATGAAACGTCTGCACAGATCCGAGCTCTGCCCTTTCTCCACGATATTAGTTTTTCACGCCGTGTCTCTTTGACTAGTCCATCTTTGAAAATACTTAAGTACTGTTAAAATCAGACGCTCTAATACTTGTACTCGAGTTGTTTTGATGACTAACTTGTAGTGGAGTAATCTTATCCGTACTTTCACTGAAGTATTGTTTTAGGTGCTCTTTACAACTCTGCATTTTCATCATCGTCACAGATGCTGTAGGAGATGAACTTGATCCTGAAACACATGTATTGCAGTAATACAGACGAGCAATGCTCACTTCTGTTTGCCGTTCTTGTCGTGGCATGCTGTGATTCCTTGCACCTTTCATGCAAGCTCAAACGTCTGTCAAGGGTTACTCAATGAAGTGCAAATAAGCAAAAGAAATGCAATGACGTTGCAGCATGTAAGCTGACCCGTCCTCATCGTGTTTTTAAATCCTCAGGCATTTCTGAAACCACATTCACTGGAAAGACAACTTTATACGGCGGTTTTTATTGACAAAAGTTTCCATAAAACACATGCAACTGTTTCTGGCTGATTATTAAAATGAGTTTTTATTATTTTAAATGTAACAATATTATCATTTCAATGATCTGTTCTGGGTTTTGTGGTTTAGTTATTTTTGACCAAATAAATGCAGCCTTGTTCAGAAAACAAAACATCTACAAAAGACGTTGTATATCACCTTCCTGTAGATATGGCGCTTCTATCGCAAGACAAAATATGTTCTGAAGAATGTTTTGCTCAAAAAACCCCACTTTTGTGATCTAAAGGAGTGAATAAATGACACTAGATTGTCTTGTTTGGTTAAAATGTGCCTTTATATGATCAGTTTACTGAAAACGGACCAAATGTCTTGTGACTAAAGACTAAATGTTCTCCCAGAAACATTCAAGACATTCCGTACCTTAAAAAAAAAGTACTTCCTGTTTTGAGCAGACTGACTCCCATTCCCCAAACACACATTTAATAAAGTAAACCTCGAATCAACGTTTCAAAGATGCAGATGAAGTCGTACTAAAAACAAAGCTCACGACATGATTCCTAAAAAGAGTGTTTAATTAGAACAAACTACAGCAACATCATATACAGTCTACTCCATGAGATATAGCTGAAGTTATGAAGATCATGTAGAGGTTTTTGGCGACACACAAGCATCATGTTATCTGTACACACCGGAGATGAAAATATGAACCGGTCAGCCCATATCTGACCAGCTGGACCTGAAATCTACTGACAGGGTGATGAACATCATCACGTTTCCTCCTCGTCTGGATAAACCAGCGTGACGTGAACGCGGTCCGTCAGCGCTCGCTCGCGGTACACGACAGGGGTGAGCTTCGACTTTGACTCACGCCCAGCTCGCAGACGGAGCTGACGCAGGGCTCGTGTTCCTGAAGAGCCGAGGGATAACGGCGAGCGCTGGTCTGGATCCGAACCGAGCGGCGCACCGGGGTGAAGAACCGGAGCTGATGACCGTCCACTCGTCCGGATCCTCGCTGACTCCTCTTCCCTCTGAAAACAACAACACGACCATCAGAGAACTGAACCTGACCTCAGCTGCTCAACTTTAAACTGAAGCTAGTCTTAAGAAAAACTCGAGAAATGAAAGGATATTTACAATCAAACACAGTAAAGAGGACACTTCATCAGCATGTGTTTCTGTATTTAAATTTGGCGTGAAGAAAAAGAAAAGGTCTTTAACACGGTGTGGTCAGCAGGAGAGCGCGCAGCGAGCATGAGGTGAAGTAAACGCTTTCATCATCTCAGAACGGAATAAACAATATCTTTACAGGGCAGACAGGACGAAACACGGATCAAACACACATTAAAGAACGAGGACCGAAGACGATTATGAAACAATGAACAAAAGTAGGTCAGGTAGATAAACAAGAAAGAGTTCAAAGACAGCTATAAATACCCCAAATAGTGTTTAGTGCAAAGTTCAAGATGCTATTTGCCATGCAACATTTTAGAAATCAGATTTGGCTAATTCTGTTTAATGTTATTATGCCGGTAAGAGCTGTTTAAAAAATTAATACTTCTGGTTTAAATAAAATGAGCTGGAAGGGCTTATAATATCCTGAGAACATATATATATATATATATATATATATATATATATATATATATATAATTTTTTTTTTTTTTTTTTTTACTCTTTATAATAGTTCGGAGCGTGAGATTAGCATATTAAAATTGGGAAACATTTTAATGTTACTTAATGTAATAAATGTTATTTAATTAATTTTAGTTAATGTTATTTAATGTAATAAAATTCCACAGTTATTTTTGACCAAATGATGCTTGTTAAGAGAATAGGATACACTAGTTTATAATAAGTTTATAATAGTGAGAAATGCCTGCTACTCAACACTACATAGAAAAGTCCTGTCTAAAGATTACTGTGTGTTGATTTGAGAGGATGCCTTTGAGCTTGATATTGTCAGACTTCTCTACTGAACAGAAGAGCTTTCTTTAATGTGAGTCTCTGCCTGTAAAGATATACAGACTATTTTCTGACGTTTCTCTCTGAGCAATTATTTATAAATATGCAGATATCTAATATATAGTTTTTGAGAGCTCTTATTATCCAGGAGAGTAAGTGTGCAGGTGTCTCACAGGAGTGGGGTGTCTGTGTGATCTTGTACTTCTACGACAGAGCTTTGGCTGAGTCTACAGACCTCTCGCAAAATATCCTGAGAGTGTCAGGGCACTGATGGGATATTTTTGGGGTACAGGGCACACACACCCCTTCATCATCATCCTCCTCTTCATCACACGCTCCAGGCTCTTCAGGGTCAGAGACGAACCTGGTTTATTAAACACATTGTGAGCTTTCTTTATTATTATTATTAACCTGATTATCTGTATATGTTTTCAA
>NC_056703.1:2497502-2504875 GCF_018831695.1 Puntigrus tetrazona | reverse complement strand
TAAAATGAGCAGATAACCCCTGCAAAAGCGCAGCGTACCTTATTTCTGATCTGAAGCACCTCCTGCCAGGTTGGTGAACAGAGGGCGAACTAGTTTTGGATTCTCTATCTTGATGGGCGTCTGCTGCCCTGCGTGATTTCCTCGACCTTCTGCCACTGAAAGAGAGAAGAAAGCGATAGAAGGAGTTCAGCACGCTTGACCGAGAGCCATGTGTCAGACATTCCCAGAAGACACTTGGAAGGCTGTTAAGGCAGGAGATTTAAGAGACACACGATAGGGACGTTTGCATCAGATCTACAACAGCAGAGGGCGATTACAAGCGCCGCCGTGGCTTTCAGGACAATAAATCTCTCCCCTGCATTGCAGAGAAGGAGGAAGGAGGTGGTGGAAGAAGACACACGGAAGCGCGCCATTACTCAACCAGGAACACTCTGCGATTCACAGCACATCTATTTTCTGAGCTGCAACACGCTCGCGGGCTGGTCATTCAAAAATATACACGACTCAAGCGAGACCACCGCCTTACGTTTCCTGAAGGAAATCCGAAGCCCGTGCTTTTACGCAAAACTCAGCGCCTCAGGGCCAGGTGGCTGCTGGGACCACCCGTTCACCCGAAAGTGAACATTTGCGTTTCTTTATCAGTTCTGCAATGGATGCGAATGGGTGCCGTCAGAAGGCGATACGCTAAAAACATCACAGTGATCCGCCAAAGACTCCAGTCCATCAGTTATCATCTGGAAGCTGAAACGAATCCAGCATTAAGATGATTTTTAACTAAAAAACGAGTCCACAATAAAGACGACACTGTTGTCTCTCACAACAAAATCCAGCTACATGCATGCTTACAGCTGTTTTACATGCTTGTTGTGCAGATTTCTCTCCCTGATTCAGACTTTTTCCACTTTGAAAAGCAGCAATGTGTGGCTAGATCTGCCAAACAATGGTTTATGAGGTTAGTTTAGGTTTTTCGCGCTGTGATGCTTTCATCAGACTCGTTTCTGGCGGCACCGTTCACGTCACTTGGTCGCAGAGAACACAAACCTGATGAAGAAACAAACTCTGGGATGACATTTTCCGCTTCGGTGAACTACGCTTCCTTTACTCTGTGCGGAGAACTTAGCGGTCTGGCGCTATTGAGATGCGCACAAATGACCAAAAACGTCACATGGGGTCCCCTCACCGTGGTGCTGATGTCTCTGGCTGGACTGGTCCTGGTTGACCTTCTGGTAGAGGTTTGGGGTGTTCAGCCACCGGGTCTTCTGCTGCTGTCTCTGGGCGTGAGGATGGAGACGAGGTGAGGCTGAACTCCGTCTCGAGAAGGAGAAGGAGGTGGCGGTGGCAGGAACCTCCACCTCTCTCCTGGTTCTGGAGCGCTCCAGCAGCGCGGGAAGCGGTGGCGTAACCCGTCGATAACCCTGAACAACCAGCATCAGATCGTCACAACAAATCTAACGGTGACTAAAACAACAAGCTATAGAAAGCGTCTCTGGATCAGATATGTAGTCAAGAACACACCGCGTGAGTCAAAATCATCCATTTTTCTTTTCACGCCAAAAATCGTTAGGATATTCAGTAAAGATCATGATCCATGAAGATATTTCCTACTGTGTACATATCAAAACTTAGTTTCGATTAGCAACATGCATTGCTGAGATGTTCGTTTGGACAACTTTAAAGGTGATCTTCTCGATTTCTAGACTTTAAGATTCCAGACTGTCTAATATCTGTTTCTTGGCTAGGGTTGGGGATCAAAAGTAAATTAACAATCGAGGTGAGGATTGGGGAAAAGCGAAAAACTGAATTCCTCCTATCAGTTGTTTTAATTAGCGGAAGCGTATTTGCCTTGAATCATTGATTCGAAAGATTCATTCAAAGACACTGAAGTCAGTCTTGACGAAATCGTTCAATTCATAAATTCCATGCGATTTTGTTTTTAGTAGTCATCCATTAAAAAAGCTTACATTTCTACAGAATCACACAGCACTATTTTAGCTGTGAAGTAAAAAGCATCCGTACTTCAGAGTGTTTTTTCACTTTACTTCACTATATTCCAAAGCGTAATAATATCCTATTTTTGTTTTACAGCACTACATTTCATAAATGACGTAAGTTGGCGTTTGATGCTTGATGTTAAAAGTTAAATGTTTGACATCAAAACTGTCGACTCAACCAATGAAACAATACCCGACCCTAATCAAAATATTCTCAGATCCTAACAAACCATGCATCAATTCATCAGAGCTTATTTATTCAGCTCTCAGATATAACCGTCGATCTCAGCACATCAGGAAGCGATTTTACCAGGTTGTCGGCGTCCTCATCAATGCTTCAAACTCGCGTTCTCCCAGCCTGCTCTTGTGCATGGGGCGAAGGTGGACCAGCCCAACCACGGTGCCGGTGGAGCGGTCGGTGGGCGCTGCGGTCCAGAAGGATCAGGTTCTGCTCTCCTCGGCGCTGCACAGTGCTGCCACCTACGACACCACCACCACAGCCTCACTACACAGGACTAATGGCTTCTAAGACTCATTACCGACTACGCATTTAAAAAAGCAATCAGATTACTGGCGACTTTACCTCTCAAGTTAACAAACCTAAAGAAAAAGAAAGCAAAGTAAAATAAAGAACGCATGCTCTTCTACTTGAGGATCCAAACGCAACTATTAAAAAAGTTTAAACGCTCACTGGCGCTTCAGAAGGAACGTGATTAAGAGCCGGGCGTGAAAACTTTTAACTCAAAAAGTAAATTGTATTTAATTAGACTTTTGTCCGTGATCTTGCAATCTTTGGAACACCTTCTTTTTGCTTCCCAAAGGGCAGTAATAAATAGAAAAATAAAATAAAACATATATATGTTTTTCAACAAAACAACAATCTATCGTGTTCAAAAGTTTTCACACCCCCGCTCTTAAGGCATGGAGCATTAGTTTGAACTTAGGAGTCCTCGGTGTGAAAAGATGGATGTCAAACTCATACAGTCACTGCTGGAAAAGGGCTCCAAAAATAATAACTAATATCCTCTTCCTGATTTTGTGTGTCACGGGCAGAGCTGCAGTGTTTTATTTCTTCTTGTCTACCTGTATTTGACAGGCGGTCTGGATGTAGTAGATTGTGTAAAAGGCCTCCTCCACCGATTCTCCCAGCGCCACGATTCCATGGTTCCTCAAAACCAGCACCTGTGGAACAACGGTTATTAGATTCAGAACTTCACAACATCATCTTCTGAGGAAACTTAATCTATAATCAGACCTTGCATGTGGGGCCGAGGCTCTTCTGGAGCTCCACTCTGTCCTCTTCTTCCTCCATCACTCCATTATAGTCGTAATAAGCTCATTCGCCCACCAGCAAAGCCTCATGGGATAGCGACAGAAGGCCACATTTCATGGCTGATACCTACATGAAGCATTAATCCTGTTAGTTACAGGAGATGATCAGGGCTAGAATAATTGAGAGAATAGTTGAACGACAGGAAAAAGTGCTACTTAAACACTTTAACAATTCACAACTCTCAGATCCGTAAGTGATTTGAGTCAATGCATCTATATTACTAATAATAACAATTTTGTTGTGACAAAACAAAACATATTATGTTAGCAATAAGGATTAAAATAATATGTTTTTCATAATCTTGTGATATAAATAAATAAATAAATAAATAAAAGTAATTTCTGTGTTTCACAAACCTTGAGGAGTACAAAAATAAAAACCATAAATAAAATGAAATAAAATGAAATAAAATAAATAAATAAATAAATAAACATATAATAAATGAAAATAAAATTACCAACTAATGTTTTTAAAATCTTGTGATATAAAAAATAAATAAATACAAATATTTTAGGGATACAAATCAAAATAAAAAATAAAATTATTAGCAATATTATGTTTGCAAAAACTATTAAAATAATATGTTTTTCAGAATCGTGTGATATAAATAAATAAAATAAATACAAAAAGTATTTTTGTGTTTCAAAAATCTTGGGAGTACAAAATAAAACCTTAAATGAAATGAAATAAAAATAAATAAATAAATAAACACATAATAAATGAAAATAAAATTACAAATGTATGTTTTTCAAAATCTTGTGATATAAATAATGTATGTAAAAAAACTATTAGCAAATTTATTATAATTATTATTATTAACAAAAATGTTAAAAATTATTTTTTTACAATCTTGTGATATAAATAAATAAAAATATATGTTAAAATAAAATAAAAATAATAATAATAAAAACATGAAAGTCATTTATGTGTTTCACAAGCCTTGGGGTACAAAATAAAACCTTAAATAAAATGAAAAAAATTCAAT
This sequence comes from Puntigrus tetrazona, assembly GCF_018831695.1. Taxonomy (NCBI): domain Eukaryota; kingdom Metazoa; phylum Chordata; class Actinopteri; order Cypriniformes; family Cyprinidae; genus Puntigrus; species Puntigrus tetrazona. The sequence continues at coordinate 2,500,566 of NC_056703.1, read as the reverse complement.
AAAAAAATATATAATAAATTACAATAAAATGACAAATGTATGTTTTTGAAAATCTTTTTATATAAATAAATAAATTAATTAATTAAAATAACGTGTGTGTTTCACAAACCTCAGGATCCATGATACAACTCAAATCAAAACAAAGAATAGAATAAACCTTTATATTAACATGTAGTTGTTAAGCGTGCAGTCGTCTCACCGCGGCCGTGGCTGGAGTGTGAAGATGCAGAAGGCAGCGGATGTCGGGTCGAGCCGAATACACCGCAGAATGAAGAGCGAACGCAGACTGATCCACTCCCAGAGAAGTGCTGCCTCTCTCCACAACCTCCCCGAGAACATTCACCTTCACCTGCAGACATTAACACAGAAATCTAGATTTAAATATAAAAAGTGACCAAAATCATCAGATAAACTCATATTACAGCAAATACTGGTCATAATTTTGGCCACCGCTTTCCTTTATTGTAACTGCATTGTTTCGTATTTTATCTCTTACAAAGTGATGCACACACACACACTTCTAGTGGCATACTTTTGCAAAATAAGTCCAGAACATGCTGAGTATTTCTCACACAGAGCCTCGTCCGCTGACCTTTTCTCGGCCAGAGACTCACCAGATTGGAGGCGGTCACCTCCGTGAGCCAAACCGTCCGGCAGCACCAGGAAATGTTCCTGCTCTTTACTAACACGCATCTGCAGAGACGAAGAGAACCAGTGAAAACCTCAGCCCTTTCACGCTCCTCCATCCTCACTAGCAGGACAGACTCTCAAGCGTGAATAAGGAAACCGTTCTGCATTTTTAATCGGCTTAATTTCCCTCCGAGGCGGCGTGAACTTATTTAAAAGCGCTACGTGTGAAGTCGGCATTATCATAAGCTCGAGTTACGTAACGCTTTAAGAAGAGACACGCCGCACGCCACGGCTCGGAAAGAAATCAATCTTTTATCACCGAGGTGACGAAACATTCAGCGTCGCTACCAAGTTGCTCCACGGCTTCCACAAAACACTCGTTTTCAGCCTTAATGCTAACAATAAGCAACTAGAGTGATGATTGGATCACGGCAACCGATTACAGTATTTCTGTTTTTACTGTATTTCGAAATGTTCATCTCGACCCCTTACGTTACATCTTATTTTGTCACTTAATTCTACGTTTAAGTACTGAGTGTGCGGCGCTCCTAAAAAGAACTAATTACGCTACTGTTTTTCTAGAAATTCGTTACACTGCTTTTTGGGTTGCTTTTAAGGAAGGCGAGTAGCTCTGACCGTCAGGCAGGTGTTGGGCAGCTGTGTCCAGCCGTACAGGTCCAGCAGGCGGTGGGCGCTTCGCCAGCTTGCAGCGCATCAGTCTCTCGCCCTTCACCATGGGCCGGGTCCCATCCGTGCAGGTCGTTGATGGGGTCACCATACTCACAGCTGCACAGAACGACACACAGATAACACACAGATAACACACACTCGTTCGTGATATCAGTGAGTCTGGAACACAAAGCGGCTCGGACGTATTTGTAGCAATAACCGATAGCACTCATTTTTATTTCATGCTAAAAATCATTAGGGTGATATTTTGTACATTTCCGTCCATAGAGATATTGAAACGCCATTTCTGATTCTAATTTTGTCCAGTTTTTGCACCTGAGATTGCAGACCTTCAAATAGCTGCATCTCAGACCCGTTATCTCATCCTAACAAAGCAGACATCGATGGAGAGATCGTTTAGGTTGCTTTGGTACGCTCCAACTTCACGTATATTGCATGAAACAAAAACTCGAGATGAAACAATTACAATTACTTCTGAGCTTCTCTGACTTTTTTTCCCCAGAGTTGCAATGAAACAAAGTCAGAACTGAGAGATGTTAACTTTAAGCTGTGTCGCGAATTATGTTTGATATATTTCATTTTTGCGGGAGGAAAGCATAAAAATCCAAGTGGCTCGATCTCTCGGCGATACGCTTGGAACACGCACGATATAAACCTGACCTGTACACGATTTTATTCTGTGGCAAGCTTCCGTTTTTCAGTGCATGTAAAAGTTGTGTCGTAGATGACAACGATATGCTTGTAGAAGGAGGGAGACTCTTTCTTTACGCACTGGACTGAGAGACGGGCAGCGACGCCGGAGATCCGTGAGCGGCCATGAAGTCTGCGATCTGTCTGAGAGCCCACAGGTTCGAGGAGCTTCCTCCTTTACTCATCTGCTCCTGAATCAACACATCCAGCTCCTCTCGGAAGGACTGAAACACACACACACACACACACACACACACACACACACACACACACACACACTGTGTTAGCATTACAGAATGCATCTCTTAACAAGATGAAATGCAGTGCACTGAAAAAAGACAAGGTACGTTTTTCTTTTTTAAGGTAAGTGGTTTGCCATCGATTTATTTTAGCTACATTTAAATAAACAAATTTAGTTGACTGTCAACATTTTTAAAAATAGAAATATTGTTTGCAACCACTTACCTTTAAATATTTATCATAATCTTTCTCAGTGTGTGATGCATTCATTATTTAAAAAGAGTATTGACCAAGGCTGCGTTTGTTTAATAAAAAATACAGTAAAAACACTAAAATTGTGAAACATTATTATAATTTAAAAAAACTTCTTTCTATTTCAGTATCTGTTAGATTGTAATTTATTTCCGTGATCAAAGCTGTATTTTCAGCATCATTACTCTAGTTTTCAGCGGCCTTTCAGAAATCATTCTTATACGCTGATTTAATGCTCACCTTTTCTTTCTTGTTGTGCTTCACAGGATTTTTAATGGAAACTGCAATTTTAGAATTTTTAGAAAAGCGTTTATTTGGAATATTTTTGTCTACAGTGTATAAAGTTTTACTGTCAATTCTGATCAAATTAAAGCGTGCTCGCTAAATAAAACAATTAAATTATTTTTTAAAAAAGCAGATAACATTAAAAAACTTGACATGTACAATAACCAGATCGGCACTTTCTTAAGAAAACACAAGTGCTTCCAATCTAGAAAGAAGTTAAGTTTCACAAGAGTCCTCTTTTTAACTTTTACTTTTCTACATGACAGTCAACACACGG
>NC_056703.1:2442502-2495002 GCF_018831695.1 Puntigrus tetrazona | reverse complement strand
ATTTGTGTGTCTATCTATCTATCTATCTATCTATCTATCTATCTATCTATCTATCTATCTATCTATCTATCTATCTATCTATCTATATGTGTGTGTGTGTGTGTATTTATTTATCCTGCTTTATTTCTGTGTTTTTGAGCAGATTTCCATCCTGTTTTTTCTCTGAATCTTAATTTCGTGATTTCTCTCTGATTTGAACGTTTTCTTCAGCCCCGATGGAAAACATCAACAGGGAAAAATCTCCCGGAATCAAAGCTGCGGAAAAACTAGAAGATCAGCGCGTCTCTCTCTCAGCCCACGAGGCTGTAAACACAAACTCCACTCGTTAGTGCACACTTGACTCCTCACCGGGCTCTGCAGGAGGCTGGAGACGCGCTTCTTCAGGCCGCTGGATGGCGTGGACTGCTGCGGGGACTGCATCATTTCTCCTTCCAGACACTCGCCGTCCACCGGACTGTGCTGGACCGGCGTCCCTTTAGGAGTGGGACTTCTGCTCATCTTCCCGGCGTGGGACGGACCAGAAGAGGATAGAGAGAAAACGTAGAAAAAGGAAAGGCTAGGCGAAGCAGGACCAGGCGGCGCGGCTGCAGGGGAGAAAGAAAAACAGAATAATTAGTTCGAATCTGGAGCTACGTTAGCGAAATCATGGAAACGTTGCGTTTTACATACATGTGACCCTGAAGCACAAATACAGCTTTAAGCATCACCTGAATTAATTATATAAAGTATTCGAAAATCTGGAATCTGAGGAGCACAAGCATCTAAATGTTGAGGAAATCGCCTTTAAGGTTCTTAGCAACGCACGAAACACGTCATGGAACATGACCTTAACGTCCTCATGATTTTGACTCATACAGTGTTTTCCGCCCAGGCGCGTTCACTCTTAGACACGCGTGTATATGCACACGCATCAGGTCTGTGAGAGACAGATAAGTGTTTTCTGACCACACCCAGAGTCTAACCGTCATACGGCCAAACTCCCAGTGAATACAGCACTTCTTCACGTGCATTAGTGAAGCTGATCGATTGCTCTATTAAACAAATTACATTTACATTCAGATTCATGACTAAAATGGACAAGAGTGAAGATGATGATTCATGACACGCACAATCTGAAACCATACGCCTCTATAGCTCATTCCTATTACATTATGTTAAAGAAATGGTGCTTCAGCTAAAAAGACTAAAAACCTAGATTAAAAAACTGAACTGAATATTTCTGCTCAAAAGGTGATGTGATTTTCTTTGGTGTTAAACATTTTCTGGTTTATTATCCTGTTTAATCTGCAGAGGCAATTATAAATGAGACACTCATAAATTCATCTCTTAATAACACCGTCCTGGACTCATTTTAAACAATTAATCAGCTTTACTCCTTAGATTTTCACGCTGGCGAAAAATAAAAGCAAAACAAAGGCTTAAACAATCAGCCTTAGGGCAAAAGAAGCAGATTTCATAGCTGACAAGAAAAAACCCACCAAAAATACAGCAAATGACGTAAATAACTACATAAATACAGTAATATTGTGAAACATTTTTCAGTTTCAAATAACTGACTTCTGCTGTAATAATGTTTAGAATAAAATTTATTCCTGTGATGCAAAGCTACATTTTCAGCATCATTTCTCCAGTCTTCGGTTCACATGCTCATATATAATACCTGCTTAACAAACACTTCTTGACATTTTATGCAGTTCAAAAGCATGGTAACACCTTACAATAAGATTTAATTTGTTAACATTAATTAATGTATTCACCAACACAAACAAACAATGAGCCACGCACTCCTTACACTATTCATAAATACTTGTTAATTGTTTATTAATGCTCGAAATGCACTGACTAATGTTAACAAACACAACTTGTGATCTTAATAGTGCATCAGTACATGCTGAAATGAACACAAACTAAGATTAATAAGGTATTGTTGCATTCTCAGATCATGTTAACTAATGTTGTTAACCAGTGTTAACTAACAAGATCACTGCAAAGTGTTTTATAACATTAGAAATGACTTTATGCCATCGCTTTTATTGAAATGAATGCTTCTCTGACATTTTGTTCACTGACACTATGTCTCTCTCTCTGTACACACACACACACGCACACCCACACGTGCACACACACGCACACACACACACACATGTACACACACACACGCACACACACACACACACACACACAAACGCACACAAACACACACAAACACACACACAGACGCACACATGCACACACACGCACACACACACAACGCACACAACACACACACACAGGCACACTCACACACACACACACACACGCACCCACACACACACCCACACACACACACTCACACACACACACTCTCACACAAACACACACACACACACACACACACACACACACACACACACACACACACACACACACACACCACACACACACACACACACACACACACACACACACACACACACACAGACACACACACAGACTCACACACAGACTCACACAGAGGCTCACACACACTCACACACACACACACACACGCACACACACACACACACACACACACAGACTCACACACACACACACACCACACGCTTACACACACACACGCACACATGCACACACACACACACACACACACACACACACACACACACACGCACACACACACACACACACGCACACACACACTTTAATAGATCAAGTGGCATGTGAAACTAGCGTGTTTGTGTCTGGAGAGGTCTGCAGGGCTCAGGTGCTCTGGGGCCCCTGACTAAGAGCCCCTCTCCCGGGAGACTCTGTAATGAACAGGGCCCCCTTTGGATCCAGATGCCACACTGCGCTGCTCCTGGATCAGTCTCAAGCTCAGCTTTTACGAGCTGAAAGACGCTCTCAGGACCACGTCAAGCCGAGGAGGGACCAAAGACATGTTCATGGCTCTGTTACGCATCGATCGGTCTGAAACAGAGCTTTCCTGACGGATGAGGGCTTTCTCCCCGCCGACAGACCTTAGTGCTCGGAGGAAGCGAGGGAGAGCGTGAAGCATACGAGGGAGACTTATAGTGGTTAAAGTGATGCTGGATTGATTTTAGACGAATCTCATAATTAAGTTCACTTCTGCGTAATGCACTGAGAGCTGCTTTTAAAAGCAGTCATGGAGTGAAACAGAACGCATTTGGCAACGCAAAATAAAAAAAAGCCATTTCTGTGCAAGTTATAATCAAACTCTTTCCGGTTAAGGCGTGCTTACTAAATAGAGGTTTTGATTATTTTCTGGTTTTATGAGGCAAGGTAGTTAGACAACGTGATGAAATTAATTTAACATGACAAGCCAGTCATTTTAAAATGGAAATAATTTTCAACTTTATCTCTTTGCTGCTTGTATGGATTGTTTTGAGAAACGCACATATTTCTTTGCAGATATTAAGATCGACATGATATGAAATGCACCAAAGCAACCGAGAAAAAGCGGTTAAACCACATCTATCTGTGTATTTTGCTGATATTCTGGACAGAGTATAATAGAATCTAATAATAAAATAATAAAAACGCCAAATTAAATCACTCATTTTAAGACAAATGCAAGATGAAATGAGAACGTTCACTGATGTCACTGAAGCAGTATCCCTTAATATTTACAATTTGGATGCTAACATGATGTCCAATGATGACCTTTTTTCCCCAGAGGACAAACATATTTTAAAGAGGTTTGCTTTGATCTAAAGCCATCTTTACAAAGACGCTTCTGTGAAGTGTACATTTGGTCCATCACGTCCCCCTCAATGCCTTTAACTTCATGAAAACACTGCAGATTTAATGAGCATCATCAAAATATCCCTTAAGTGCTAAAGCGGGTAATTAAAGAGAAAGGAGTCAGCCATGGGCGATCTGGCGGTGGTCTAGACTGTTTGGCAGAGGATTTTAGGAGCTGGGAAGGCTGTGCCATCTTCTCTTTCTCTCCAGGGCTCCCCGTGTCACACCCACCTCTCCTCCACAGCAAAACAACACCCTCTCCGCCGCTGATGTGACAGAGGGCGACACAAGCAGCTTTAACTGTTGGGGTGACACCGAAAGGAGTCGTTTATGCAGCCGTTCATTGATAAAGCTTCACTGTCGGTTCTTTCCGGGCCTGCACGCGGCTGCCTAGCAACAGCACGAGCCCGCAGCATCAGCACCACAACCACAGAGATGAATAAAACCGAAACGGTGCTCGGTCGTTAACGCGTAAACACAAACTCCGGTGAATAAAACACGGCGCGGTAGCGTGCATCCACGCGCATACTGCATGCAGGACTCTCGCCGACGAGGGAGGGTGTAACGAATCGGTGTTATTGGATCATTTTGCGCTCATATAATAATGCGCGCGCGGAGACCGAAAGCCCTTCACGCGCACGCACGCACGCATTAAACCCTATTGATAGCGATGGAAAAGAGATGCATACCTTAGAGCATCCTCTCCTCTTTGTCCTTCGCGCGCGCGGACGCCCCGTGAATCTGCGACGCAGCGCAAAGCGTCAAACCCCCCGCGCTGGATTATCAGGCTCGCGTCCCCGGTGCGCACGGTGCTGATTCGGGCTGTGTTTTCCCGGACCTCCGCATCCCTGTTTTTTTGACGCTTATGGCAGGCTGGACCAGCCCACGACCACGCCTGCGGGATTCATCACCGCCCCGCGCGAGACTCAGACAGGCGCTCTCCGAAGGGCCTCGGGCTCCGAGAAGAGAATGGCGTGGATTTGTCGGATCACCGATGACTTATTCTGGATGTTTTTCCCTGCTGGATGATGATGATGATGATGGTGATGAGGAGGATGATGCAGCTGCTGGTTGAAGACGACGAGGTCGCTGGCGCCGCCTGCTGGCGCTCATCTGATCTTACAAGCAGCAAAAGAACAGCAGCAGCAACAATAAATACAATAAAAACACGACTCATACAATGAAACATCTAATAGATTTGTAGAAGCTGAAGTACACACACTATGTAGTAGTCTAGATGTGACCTGGAGCACCCGGAATAATTCATCTGTCTGAGATACAACTATTCGATCATCTGGAACCCGAGGGTGGCAAAAATACACTTTTTTATTTTTAATTTGTCCAAATGAAGGTCTTAGCAATGCATATTACTGATCAAAAATGAAGTTTTGGTATATTTACGGTAGGACATTTACAAAACCTGATGATTTTGTTCTCCTGGGACACGAGTAAAGAAAAAATATGCACACTTTGTAGTAAAGTTTATTTTTTTTAAGATTTAATGTATATTATGAATCCACGATTTCAACAATAAGATCAACACGACTCTGACTTTTAAAAGAGCATCTTAAACATCTCCAGTTATCGTTCGCCGCCAGGTCTTTTAACATTTACTGTAAATACAATAAAATTAAAAGCTGTAATTAACAGATTATGGGGATAGGCTTTATAATACAGTAATAGTAATAATTTATTATACAGTGCTTTGATGCAACCCGTGTTGTTAAAAGCGCTATATAAATAAAAATGATTGATAACTAAATATTGCATTTATTAAATTGCAATTTATTAAATTCACTACAAGTTTTTCAGTGCTGGTATTGATTGATTAGATGTAATCAAATTCTAAACATTTCCACTAATAATTAGAACGCATAAACATTTTAAATAGCTCATAACATTTACTTCTAAAAAATTACGCACACTATGAAAGTGTGAAAAACAAAAAGTTTCCAATGTTATGCATGCAACTTCATTGTTTAACATGTGTAAGGATTCACAAACCTTCTCCCTGATGATCACAAAATATGATCTAATCACACAGCTCTCTGATGTTGGTTATCGGTCACATGCTGGTAAACTGCTTATATTTTTAGAGCTTAAATAAGTTTACTGTGCATTTAAGATTTCATCATTAGCTTTCTCATCCCAAAAACCTCCTTATTGCTCACATTAAGACCATCCTGGCAGACACTGCAGTAAAAGGTGATGCATTTAATGTCGAAAGAAAAAGGGGATTTTTTCCTTTGCTCTAACAATATTTTTATATAATATTTAAAAATATTAATATAATTAATATTAATTTAAAAATATAATTTTTATTTTTTTAAGAGCAAGTTGAAAACACTTGTTCTATTAAAAGAAAAAACCCCACAAACACTACCTATTTACAATTTATTCACATTTGAAAATCATAAATGTGTTAATTCCACATATTCATATACATTCTCTCTCTTATATGTAAATGAGTCGGCTCTTGAAAATAAATACAAAATAAATTCCCACGACACGTCAGGATCAAACCGATCGTCCTTCCTTCACATGTTTTAGTAACTCTACTAATATCAGAGGCATGAATCAGTGATATAACATTGAACCCCAGTTAAGACGGGAGCGTGCTGGTGATCACGGTCTGCTCGGACGCCACCTGGACGATGTACATGGGGACCACGCACTGAACCGTCACGTTCCCGAGATCCAGCTCGTCGTCCGCTGCGTTCGGCACGCTCTCCGACAGAAAGGGGCTGGACGGAGACTCCAGGACCTGAGCACCGGACCGAGACAAACACCACTGAACACCACAGACTGAAGGAACTCAAAGAAAGAAATCTCGCATGAAAAGCTGCTTCGAAGATTCTTCAAAATGCAGATAAAAGTTAAGATGGTTTTTGAATCGATTCTTTCAGAATCTTTTTATTTTCTCAGTGTAATTAAAAGTTTGAGGTCAGGAAGATTAGGTTTTGAAAGAAAAGAATCTTATAAAGCCTACCGAATACTATTCTACGGTCAGATTAATGGAGCAAACTTCCTTCAGAAAGTGAAAGGCCTCTAAAAAAGGTACAATTTTTATATATAAACGTGCATTAATATTTTTGGAAATATCTGAAGACTATTTTTACCAAGTTCAGATGACACTGGTATAAAAACTAAACTCATGCCGTGTGCTAGAGGTTTCAAAACATTTGTATTACATGCCACAACTTTTAGCTTTGAATCAATTTTGCAAAAAAATAAAGGCTTTCAAAATGAGCCCTTAAAGATGGAATTATAATAAAACAAATGACTGTAATTGCACTATTTTACTTTAAACATTTCAAAAGCATCCAACCAGCCCCAAACATTTGACCAATAGCGTTATTCTTATACGACTCACATCCTCCATGCTCCAGAGATCAGAGCAGTCCGTCTCCAAGCTGGAGCAGTTGATCCCGGTCTCCAGCAAAACATTTGCATCTCCATTACTCTGAGGATTGAGCAAAGCCAGCGCGTTACAGGAGAACCTCTCAGCACACTAGTGAGGGAAGTGCGCACTGCGGGCAGCGAGAGACTCACGGCGGCTGAGGAGTGATGGAGGACGGCCGACAGGAGCCGGATGTACTCGGTGGCGGCCTTCAGCATGTCCACTTTACTGGGCTTTCGGTCCCGAGGCATGACTGAACGATGCGCCGTGCAGGTACGAGAACATGCTGTTCAGACTCGGACCTGAGCAGAGCACACTACTGAGAACACTTGACCGAGAAACACACTGCTCCTTCTGGGGAAAGATCATGTTACATTATTATATTACACAACACTTTAAAGTAATAATAAAAAAATAAAATAAATTACATTTTAGAAAAAAAAAAAAGGCACAGTACAGAAATTTAATGATTGAAAATCTGAGATAATTACTCTTTTCTTTACACATGTGGGTCAAGGTAGTCCAGAGACCAGCAGACTTTTATTAATCTCTTTACAAAACTGACCGTCAAAGACTGGTTCTGGACGACTGAGTCCTAAGATCAGATCAGCTCTGAGAAAGTCTCTGGATTAGGTACATTCAGATTCCAGAGAACATGCACTTCAATCCACAAAACAAACAAAAATATTAAATTAAATAAAAAGGCTTTTTCCTACAAATAAGAGTGGACAACTTTTTTCCCCTTCACTTTCACAAATTAGAAAAATGAAATAATAATAAAATAAATATTATTAACAACAACAATTATTATTATTTATTATTATTATTAAATAGAATAAAGCTGGTTTTAGAGTTGAACCATATGCACTTAAAAAAATATATATATATATAGCCGCCCCACACACAAAGTAATAAAGCCCAACAGTGAAGGAAACACCAAGCCTGAAGATCTTCTCTCTTCCAGAAAGAGCTGCAGCGAGTCCCTCAAACAGAAACGAGCAGATTCTCCAGAAGAGGGCAGTGTCGCGGTGAAGTGAACACTCACCCGGAGTCTCTCCTTGGCGTTGGCGAGCTGTCTCCTCCTCACGGCTTTATCCCGGTCCTCGGTGTCGATATACCGGCCGTCATCCAAGCGGACGAATTTACCGATATTGACGTGAACCGGAAGCGAGGGCTCAGCGCTGTCGCGTAATAAAACATCACCCATCAGCTCGCTCCGGGACCTTCATGAGCCCCACCACAGCCCTGAACCTCCTGCTGCTCATCTCAGTTTACGACACGACACGACACGACACGACACGACACGACACGCGACCGACACGACACGACGACACGACACGACACACGCTCAGCGCACCGCATAACTCAGGGTGCCCGCGCGAAGACATAAAGCGTTTAAATTGATCATACTGTGAACTCTATTGGTCTAGAAGCTGAAATCTAGTTCAAACTCGTGCCACCTGTGCGCAAACCCCGCCCCCTGCACCTGCGCTGATTGGCTGCAGCGTCACGCGTCACCGCTAGGCGGCGTCTAGTACTTTCTGTCACCTCTCTGATGATTTAGATTTAATGTGAAGCTCTTGTGCTGCTGCCAGTGATGTTGATCCATCTAACGTCATCATAAACCATAGCAGCATGGCATTATGCATAATAATAGTCATAGTCATGCGTTGTTGTGAGATAATGAGCAATAATTCATAAAAAATAACATTGGCTTTTCGTTTACGAAACCTTAGCTAAAGATTTTTGCTGAACACAAGCAGCATTAATGTCTGTCAGATCATATTTTTGCTGGCTGCAAAATAGAAACATGAATGCAGCAGATTGCATTTGCATAAACTCTGTTTCTTCATGAATGCATTGTTTTGTTTTGTTTTTGCCTTTCTTTCCTTTCATTTGGTGGTGAAAGACACACTTCAGCATCTCTCTCTGCTTCTTCATTCACTGAAACATATATTGACCGATGATAATTACGCGCGCGCGCAAATAAGCTCATTATCCTTCAGGGAAAATACTTTGCGAATCAGTTAAATGGAAAAGCATCTTGTACTTGAGTCGTCTGTGCGCTTTAAAAAAAGATGCGTGCTTAATAAAGTACTTCACACCTCTTAATATTCCTGCAAATAGTCATTGCGATGTTCATTCACTATTAGAGCAAGTTATGGGAATTAATCAAATAAAACATGATTTACAGTTCAGATACAGGTTTGCACACACACACACACACACACACACACACACACACACACACACACACACACACACACACACACACACACACACACACACATTTGTACATTTGCATGACCTTAAATTTCGTACACTTAAACTTAAGACCTTTTAAGGCCCCACAGAAAAAAAGATATTGAAAATATAACGATCTGCTATGAATTTTTCAGATACAGTACTTGGACGTCTTACAGCTTGTAGGAACTTTACTAGCTACAGTTCTTCCAGGAACAATTAAAGGTTAAAGGTTAAGGTTAAAGGTGCTTAAAGGTTCACATACAAATGTAAAAAAAATATGTATGACAAGAAACAGCTGCAAGGATCAAGATTTTCATCCATTTCAAAAGACGTTTTAAATGTCTTTTTTTCATGACGCTTGTTGGGTGAACAAAAACAAGTTGCGTTGTGCCAACTTAAATCCTATATGTGTGAATAAATGAATGACTGAATACATAAAAACGTATATTAAACATCGTTTAGAGTACACGACTACATGTATATTTAGCAACTAATTCTTTTAACAAGATTGTTTAAAAGAGGAAATACCGTTTTCTTGATGTCTTTCTATTTACTTCTAGGGATAAACATTTTTTTTTTTGCATAATTACACATTCTGTCATTCCGAAAATTGCCGTTTTTGGCTATTTAATATTTTTCCTTTTGCTATTTTTCCATTCCGGTTGCATTAAAGATGTGAACACGTCATTTGTGTGCATATGTCTGATCGGAATATCATATTTGTTGAGGTAAACATAGAGTTCGATAACTGTATTTCATCAAAATATAAAGGTGTTTTTACTCATGCTGTTGTTTGGTCAGTTCGTCAACATTTGACAAAAACAAAAGCTAGTATTCATTCCCATGCGACTGATGGCTCCTAGAAAATTTTGCCCATACTTTATGTTCTGAGGTGAATATATCTGTCGTTTTCTGCCTTCAAATCAGGTTTTTGCATTGTTTTGTTCTGACAATCATCATCGTATAAAAGACAATACACAGGTAACACTTTTTCTAAAAGTCATGTTTTGTGTTTATTAAAACTTTAAACCTTTGCAATATTCTTCTTTCCTTGTTGAGCGTCAGTGAAACGCAGTCCTTCACACATTTTTCACCATTTTTTAATTTCCCCTTTTCTGGTATGAGAGCAAATAAATCATTTTTGGGTGAACTTTAGCTTGGCATCGGTTTATTTGTCAAAAGCTATTTTAAATTGAAACAAATATTAATTTGTGGGAACTGTGATTGGTAATTATAGGGATAGTTCACTCGAAATTCTGTCGTTAATTATTCCGTCAAAACCCATGAGATAATTGTGGTGAAATCTGTGGAGCTCTCAGCAAATGCGTAGAAGTCTTTATACACGGGCGAAAAACAGTTCGGCTCATTTGATGTCTAGACTTGTCAGTATTCAGTGAACTTCATAAAAACAGTTTCAGTTTGCTCTCAATAGAACAAAATGTGAAGAAAGACAGAGAGAGAGAGAGAGAGAAAGTCCAGTTTCTGAAGCAGAAAATATACTAGAGGAAACGTCTGTTGCTCAAAAGCCTTGTTTGTAGTTCTTTAGATCATGTTTCATGAAGAACATGTGAATGATATTTGTCTTAAAACACACAGTGTAAGATCTAAATTTAATGTGGATCATAGTTTATCCTGAACTTTCTGGCATTCGATCGCAGGCTTCAGCAGCTTAGCTTTTTGAGAGATATGTTTATGTAAAATGTTAACAGTTTCTGTACAGCGTTGTCATTATTCTCCTGGGAATTAGGGGGCGCTCTGTTAAATTAATGCATGTTTAAAGTAATAAAGAAGAACAAATGGCTTTGAACATTTGTACCCTGTTTTAGGGAACTTTATAGTATTAATAGGAATAGTTTACATTAAAATTTTAATTACGGCATATTTAACTCACCCCCAAAACATCTTTCTACTTTCTACTGAGACTGAAATATTCTAAAACTAAAAATATTCATCAACCCACTGAAGACGTACTTAGCTTTACTTCGCAGCGTCAGCAGATTTTTGAGTTTTCTCAAAAAACTCCTTCAAACACAAGTTGAGAAAACTCAAAAGTCTGCTGAAAAGATGGCTGCCTTAACATTTTAAGTTGGCTCCTAGTTTTTGAGTCCTTTTACTTTTGGGTGAACTATCCCTTTAAGCTCATCTGTAAGTATATGTTCATGTTATTTTGCCTCGGTAGCACACGGTTTGTTTACGGAGGGTTTTTGTTGAAAGTCTGGAACTGAGAGAATGACTTGCATCTACTGCTTAAAAGCCACGCTGAACTTCAAGCATCTCTTTGCTGGAGAATCATCTTGGCATTGAAGAAATGTTTGTTTTTTTGCCCTTTAAACACTTTATGCTCTTTACAACAAAAACGGAGCAAGGTATAATGGTTTTAGTGATTACCAGTGTTTCGGGAGACTGTTGAACTTGTTGAACTTGACTCAAGTACTTGAGTAAGACCGGTCTGTTCCTTATTCTGTGTAACACTTACATAAAAGAAAAAGGTACTGTCCTAAACTAGAGATAAACTGCAGGTGCTCTCCGTTTCATCTCATTTCAACCGTTGGAGGAAAGAAAGAGAAAATCACTTGCTGTATATTTAAACCAGTCATGAATTCCAGCGCTACACTTCAATCTTTAAAGAGTTCGGGAGATAAGATGTACAGCAAGTAACCACGCATTTAATATGAGACCTGATGCCAACTACTTTTTTGTCAGCTTTTTGCAATAAAGACAGGATGAGTCATTTACAGGATTGAATTCGAAACTAAGACCAGAATGATTTCAAGGATTTCTGTTTTCAACAGCACGCACGCTCTTCATATTTCTTAGCAACGGTACAGTTTTTCTCATTCTCTTTGATGCATTTCGATTCATCCGTAACATTTACAAACAAGTATATGCATTATTCAGAATGATTCCTCAAGCAGCAGCACGCACAATATTACAGTAACCTACATATCTTCATCTCTCAGAAGCGATTGTTTAAGTCAGTGAACACATCAGAATGAAAAGTCCTTGTGTTATTGTTCACAAACAAGATGCTGTTTCTTGTTGATTAATATTACTGGTAAACATTGCAAGCTTGAAGGAGAGCTACTGTACTGAGATACAGAAGGCTGCCCTTCTTATGTGTGCCGTATATCCATTTCAGACAATACAAACCAATGATGCATAAGACATGTACATAAGATGCATGCAATCGCAACATGCTCAAAAGATCGAACATGTAGTTTAAAGAATTTCTCTCTGATTGGAAAAACACCCTCTGGAATCAGTGTTTTGATTGCAGGTTGGATGAATGGTCAGGGGAAATAAGCCGGTGAAAGAATAAGGTCAGGTATCTCTGAACCAGTAAATGTGGTTTTAATCAGGTTTCAGATACTCCTTGACATTTGGAGCTCTTCAACAGATTGAACTGTTCAGTGCGGAGAAATGCACCTTAAATAAATAAAATGAAATAAATATATATTTTTTATTGGCTTTCAATGAGTCTGTGTGATAAAAGAGAGCAGGGCTTTAAATGCATGATAGCTGCAGCTTGAATCTCTGCTATTGTGGAGCTCTGTGAATGGATGTATTCATGCTTTATTCGCTCGAAAAATGCAATACCTTATTCAGAAAACGTCTCTCTTTACTACTTGTGGCCTCTTCAAATGCGTCTAGACACCCCCGTGTTCTTTGTTGTTTAATTTCTTATTACAGGATTTCTCCGTTTCGAAACGAAATCCTTGTTGAACTGAACTACTTGTTGCAGCTCCACATCATCTTGTGCTCATCATAAAAGCAGTTTCGTTGCGATTGCTTTGGTACGTTTATGCCACTGATTATGTAAATTTGCCTGCAGTTTCCTACATTTTCGGTCGCTAAAATCGTGCTCGATTGCTCAAAATGTATCATACAGTTGTTTGTGCAATAGTCTAACCCTTCAAAACATCTCGCCATTAGTTCATTGTGTAAGTCTTTCCGTGCATGGTTGATCTAGTCATGAACTATTTCTTTTTTGTGAATATGTGATGAATTGAATCTTGGCTTTCACTAACGTATGGAATGCAGATCAACCCGTTATACAGCAGTTCTCTGAAACAGATCTTGCTTTTAACAGGGATTTTTCATTCTGATGCCAACGATGGCTCAGTTTGGTGGCGATTTGGCTCAGTTCAGCAAATGAATTGATCTTCATTTCTTCGGAACAACAAGCTCAGATCTCTGAACAATTATCTTCTTGTTCAGACTGGAATTTATTATTGATTTGAGCAAATTGCAAATGCTTTGCCACGTGTGTGCAAACAGTAAGTATGATTGTCTGCAAAAAGCGAACTGCATACGGCAGAGTCGATTCTGTCAAACTCTTCACAACCTCTCAATCATGTTAGCCATGACATTTTAAAAGATCCATTCAATGATGAAAAACTGGTATACATGCATGCATATTCTATAACTGTCCCACACTGACATTGCTAAATTGGCAAATGACCTATTTTTGTGTATTTGTGTTAAGATAAAAAATATGAAATGTGCCGTAATTGAACAAGCGAGATTTCACTTTACATGTAATACATTCATGCAAAAATAAATGTACAGTATAAATATAAATCACATGTAAATATAGTTCACATATTTTTTTTTCTGTTGACTATTCTCCACGAATATCTATGTCTATCTAAATATCTATTTTATAAAACGTTCATCTCCATGGTTTCCAACTAAACATATTGACCAGTGTGGCTGACACGATGAAAAAAATACTTTATATTTTGCCGGCCTTGGACAAATGACACGACAACTAGGTTTTGAGGCATGGATGAAATGTTTTGGGCGAGTAACGACACATATACAGTAAAGTTCTTAAGATACAGAAAACGGTTTGTTATTATAATTATTTTTTTAAAGTAAGCTGTCGCTCCTGCGTCTTCAGTCAGGCTGACCATCCAAACTTCTTCAACCAATCAAAACTAAAACAAGTTTCTTGAAAGCAACCGCTGCATGTTTTTTTTGTTCGTTTTTTTGCGCTAAGACAGTAAAAAGCCGTGCATATTTAAAGTTGAAAGACACCGTCTCCGCCTACATCTGTGCTAAACGCTCTCTAATACAGAGAAGAGATGCAGCAAGTTTCTGGAGAACGTGAAGCTTACTGAAATTCAGCTCATTCATTCATAAAGACCTCGAGTGCACTGTTTTAACGAGTGGGCCGTGTTTGAAGAACAAAAGCATCAATGTCCTTGATTTTTCCTTTCAGCGCGCTGACCGAGCCAGAGTTAGTCTTTAATGTAATTGAAAAATGGCTGTCAATCAAAAAGGTTGTAAGCACAGAAATCTCACAGCAGGAAAAAGAGACTATGTCTTATTTTCGCACACAGAAGGAGACAAATGGTTCAGTTTCGCATAATTAGTATTTCATTTTCTAGATTTAAATCACTTTATAGATATCTATAGATAGATAGATAGATGGAGGATAGATAGATAGATAGATATAGATAGATAGATAGATAGATAGATGGAGGATGGATGGATGGATGGATGGATGGATGGATGGATAGATAGATAGATAGATAGATAGATAGATAGATAGATAGATAGACAGAGGGATAGATAGATAGATAGATAGATAGATAGATAGATAGATAGATAGATAGATAGATAGATAGATAGATAGATAGATAGATAGATTATTTTACATTTATATCATACTCTTTGGACTTTTGTCAAAGCTGATTGTTTTTTATTCATTTGATAAATGTTTTCAACTTCTTTCAGTTTAATATTTTCAGTCACATTCAGATTCTAGACTGCAATCTATACCTTTTTCTTGACTTCCTTTCAGGTCTTTAGGCTTGTCTTTTGAAACCGGGATGCCATGACGTTATTATAAGTTGACTAAAAGTAGTTTACAATATTTTAAAAGCAATTTGCATCTGTGATCTTCTTCATTTTCATCAATTGGTGTTTTCCTCTTTCTTTCAGCCCAGTATGTAAATGTTTGACTGCTGTTCTTCTCAGTCAGAGAGAATAAATTTCCCTGAAGACCGTCTCTGCAGCAGAGAGCTATAACATCACACCATTATTTTGTTAGCCGGGTCCTAAGAGTGAAACTTGATACATAATTCATGGCTCGGTCAGTTCATCAACACTCCTGTGCATCTGTTGCATGGATAAAGAACGTACCTGCTGTTTATGTTCAACATTGATTAACTTAACATATATGACCTGCTCTCATCAAATGAATATTTCCAGCCTGAAGGAAGGAAAGCTAATAAATTGACTTATCTCTCTATACTCTATATGAAGCTGAGCAAACGAGAAGAAAAACAAACTAACAACATACCGCCATAAGAAGCCACTGTATCTATATGCACATACTTCTCAGAAACATTACTATGCTGTAAAAATTGGTATAAGATGTACTTAGAATTTTTATGTATCAAAACTATAACAAATTCTTCAAATAAAGAAACTACAAAGCAACGTGACATTTGAAGTAGTTTTTACGTTTTTTGTATATGAATATACTTTTCAGGAAGAAAAGTTACTGTAAAAAAAAGTTTGTTTTTAATAATAATAATAAAATAATATTACAAAGCAAAGCACTGAATTAAACATGACATCAATTTCTAAGTAGTTTTTACTTTTTTCTCATGAAACATTAATAATAGCACATCATATCAACTAACTTGAGATGATTTTTGTGTTCTTCACAAAGAGATGAAGTGGCTAGACTCAAGTAGGTTAGGGTTAGGTTAGGATTAGGTTAGGTTAGTTAGGTTAGGTTAAGGTTAGGATTAGGTTAGGTTAGGATTAGGTTAGGTTAGGTTAGATTAGATTAGATTAGATTAGGTTAGATTAGGTTAGGTTAAGTTAAGTTAGGTCATGTCAGGTCAGGTCAGGTCAGGTCAGGTTAGGGTTAGATTAGGTTAGGTTAGGTTAAGGTTAGGATTAGGTTAGGTTAGATTAGATTAGATTAGATTAGGTTAGATTAGATTAGGTCATGTTAAATCAGGTCAGGTCAGGTCAGGTCAGGTCAGGTCAGGTCAGGGTTAGGTTAGGTTAGGTTAGGTTAGGTAAGGTTAGAGTTAGAGTTAGAGTTAGGTTAGGTTAGGTTAGGTTAGGTTAGGTTTAGGTTAGGTTAGGGCTAGGTTAGGTTAGATTGGTCAGGTCAGGTCAGGTCAGGTCAGGTTAGGTTAGGTTAGGTTGGGTTAGGTTGGGTTAGGTTAGAGTTAGAGTTAGGTTAGGTTAGGTTTAGGGTTAGGTTAGGCTAGGCTAGGCTAGGTTAGGTTAGGTTAGGTTAGGTTTAGGGTTAGGTTAGGTTAGGTTAGGTTAGGTTAGGTTAGGTTAGGTTAGGTGAGGTGAGGTGAGGTTAGGTTAGGGGTTAGGGGTTCGATTCTGATTCTGATTGGGGTTAAGGTTAAGGTTAAGGTTAGGGTTTGGGTTAGGTTAGGGTTAGGGGGTTATGGTTAGGGTTAGTTAGGTTAGAGGTTATGGTTTGGTTATAGTTAGGCAGATGGTCATTCTAATGGAGCTGAATTCTGCTTAAAAAGCAAGAAAGACTTTGAAAAAGCAAACTGTTGGTCATTTCTGGTCTGGTACAGGATCCAGAAATATGAGATTTTCAGTCTTTTTCCTTTTGCCTTATTTTCATGAAGAACACAGTCCTGTTTCCTCAGTGCTGAGCTTTGTCTTCAAGTACAGCTTGTTCTTTTACAGAGAAAGATGCTCTTGTCATGCAGAGACTGTAGTTACGTGATCCACCAGCAGAGGCGAACTGGACCGTGTGAACCAGCCTGATCCTGACATCTCACTCCATTTCATAAAGCCCACATGACAATAAACTACACAATCAGCCAAAGATCTTTTCATATTAAGAACAGGAGACGTCCTCTAAAACAGTATCTCTCCATTATATATATATATATATATATATATATATATATATATATATATATATATATATATATATATATATATATATATATATATATATATATATATATTTATTTTTAATAATAATAATAATAATAATAATAATAATAATGATAAAGACAGACTTTCCAAGTCTGGGTTTTATTTATATATATTTATATATATTATAAAACTCTTTCTATCCCAGACTTTCCTGTGAACCCTTTAATGCTTTTGTTCATTTGTTTTTTCATTACAAATACAAGCATCTTTGGGGCATGCAGCAGCAGAAAACCCTGCGTCACTGTTTGCTCAGAGCTCCGATGGAGTCAGGGTCTGTGGAGCGGGGAGAATCTGATATTAATGCTGTTTTTGTTCAGCAGGAATGAGCCTGAAGGGGCAGTGGTCAGTATTCAGGCATCGCCAATTAGCCTCTGTTAATCACTCCTAGAAGAGAGCCGTCAGCAAGCATGCAGAGAAGAGAATTTTACTGCCTTTTTATTAGTGCGCACTGCTCATTAACAAAAACATCTATTTAAAAATATGCAGCGCCACAACAAATTGTTGATAATTAGGCGAAATTGCTGTTTCTGTACAAATGCATCCCATAATATAAATGAATAATAAAAAAATGAATCCTATAAATAAGCAAACATATAAAAAATAATGAATTCAGGGCAAGGACTGATATAATGAAAACATTTGGGTTAAAAGCAGCTGGTGATTATTATTTGACGTAATTTGTGCCATTTATGATCTGCTATCGCTGACTCTACATCCAACTCTACTCCACCTGTTTAGTGATGAATGCATTCATTTTAATGAAAAAGAGCCATTAAACAAACTGGTGAGCAATTAAAAAAGTCTTAATTATTCCAAACCTTTGACCAGATATTCATTTGCATTCAAGGTATACATGGATTCCCTGCAAATGAACAAACATGCATCCTTTTGAGAAGCGTTCTATAGACGTTTCACTTAAAAGATCACTTAAATAAACTATAATGCCACTAAAATTTGGAGCTAAAAATATGTATCGATTTGCATGCTTTAAATGCTGAAATATGTCTAAATTGTATGTTTTAGCATCAGTGTGCATGGAAATTCAAAAAGCAAAATAACAAGCCTGTAACAATAACTATGTATTGCAATATAGTCATGGTGCAATGCATGCTGGGAACTAGACTTTTCTTCGTTAAGGGTTCAATGCGGTGTTAAAGGCTGCACCTAAAATGAAAAATGAATCTCTTACCTCCGTTACCTCCGCTATCTGTTTTTCCAGCATTGTTTAAAACTTGAGAATTTGAAGAATTAACAAAAGAGAATTAGCAATCAGAGAACAACTTGAATTAAACGTCAGCCTTTCCACTTCCAGTATAGCCCCTGTCGGAAAAGTCAACCGGAGTTTGATTAACACCGCAAGACCGAAGCTACAGAAAGTCATTTAGTCCTCTTAAACACTGAAGACTGATTAAAAATTTAATTATCGCTCGCCTTCATACAGAACGAACATCCCAGAACATCTTTGAACTAAAGCGTGAGAATCAAGCAGACAAACAGCGTATTATCAAAGACTGCGCTCTTATGCAAACTAATTAACCGAATTTATTATTAATTTTTTTTTTACTGGATGGAAAAATCGACAATTTATAATTGCACTCTTAAATGATTAACAGCGGCACATATGTGAAAGAAATTTTCATAGTCGCAGTTATTTTCCTGCAAGAAAAATAAAGGAAAGATCTTTGGAGAATGAAGAGCTCAGCGTGTAATGCTCGTGATTACATTATCACCAGCTCTCTGGATCCGGTTTAACGGCTCAGACGTCTCAAACACGCTGATTGACAATGTGTTAGAGCGCTCTTAACAAACCCCGGCGCTGTAATCAGACTCCAGTTCACTCGTCTTCTTTCTTAATCCACTTAAGATCCATTTCCAGCTGTTCTTTTGTACGACATGTGTTTACTTTTTACATGCTGCTCAGAAACGCCCAAAAAGCTACTACATTTCCGTGATGAACTTAAAGTGCTCTTTTCTCACGCGCTAATTTTGTACTTAATATACTAAAAATGATTCTTTAGTACTTCTTAAGATAGACTTAAGTTCAGCCAAGTGTGCTCTTTTGATGTATATGAGCTAAAATGCACTTTTGTTTTTAAAATGTATTTAGTGACCACTTGTAGCACACTTGAAAACATATTTCATGCAATAGTACACTCAAGTGCAATATAAGTGGTCGCTAAAAGGTAATATGTTAAAAGTGCATTTTAGTTCATATCCGTAGCGTCTCAAAATAATCTCAAAAAATCGTTTTTAGTATAAGTACAAGGTTAGTGTGTGAAAATAGAGCACTTTATGTACATTATGAAAGTGTACTTCTTTTTTTTTAATCTGTGATTAACGTATACGTTGTGAAAAAGAAATCTAAAAAACATCATCATCAGACATAAATGAGCATCAGAACTGTGTGCATTATGGAATAAAATAATAATAATAACGATAATAACGACTGTGAAGCTTTGGGGAGTTGATCGACTTCATCTACATTTCGATTTTCATTCTGAAACCAATTCATATCTTTTTTTTCCCAGCTTTTGTGGTGTTTAAAAAAGAATGCATGAAAACTAAAATATTTTTTTGTTTACAACTACGTTCTTTCTTTTGATGCATGTAGTAGTATACTTAAAATATGATGTAAAAAAGTATGCTTGCAGTATAAAACTAATATAACTAAGACTTCAAAGTACACTAAAGTGCTAAAATTATCTATAAGTAATCAGTATACCTATATTTTTACTTTTAATATACTTTCAGTACAAACTAATTACTTTAATGTAGTTGTATACTCATAGTTTACTACTGTTTCACATTTTGTGGGCCAAGGAGTCGTGAAATAATACACTTACAGTAGTATACTATTCACGCGCTGATATTTGTGTGTTACATAAAGTATACTTAAATACTTCTCAAGTATACACAAGTGTAATATCAAAAAACCTTGAAGCAACCTAGATGACTTTATGTTAAGAGAAAGCATGCTATTGTGGGACTACAGAAAGTAGAGTGAAGATTCTTCATGTAAACTGGTTAAAAACTCACTTCACATGTTTGCAGGCTGTCATATAGAGAACTGAACTGATGTTTCTTTGATGCTTCATTGCAGAGCAGTATATAAACAAACAAAAAGGCTGATTTTGACACCTAGCGTCTTCTTCTGACCAGGATTCACATGTCAGTGGTGCTAAATCATGCGTGCAAACTCCATCCAAGCCTATCTCGTCAGTTATAACTTATAGATCTTACAGCGATCCGTATCTCTCGACCAGCGCTCAACTGTCCATGTTATTTCGATCACTGTCTCATAAGTAATCAATTCGTTATTGTCATGGTGATTTTACAATCCATCGTACAATAGAAAAACCAAAGTGCTCCAAGTACTAGAAACAATAACAAGTGTCCTCAGCTGAGTCCAGGCGCAAATTACTTATAATTAGGAAGGGTTCGCGTGCGGTTAGTTCAACCAACGACAAACAAACGTCTAAACAAATCAGCGGAAAGCGCAATAATCGGCCGCTCCTGGATCTGAAAACAAATGATTAGGATTCAGGAGAGCTGCTAAATCTGCCTCCTTTTCTCAGCCACGTCCGAAAACCAAAGGTACTTTTCACAGTCGGAGATTAAATCACTGCGAACCTAACTTCAGCCAAATTCATGCTACCTGGTCTCACGGCATGAAAGTACCTGCCTGCACTTTGTACCAAGACACAAAAAACAAGTACACATTTCCAGAAGCAATGAATACTAGACGCAGTAAAACACCTTCTATGTCAAATTTACTGTGTAACTACGGTTCGACCAAACGTATCACGGTCGCATCAACAAATGTGTTTTATATCAATTTTGCTTTAGGGTAGAATTAGGGTTGAATTTGGTGTAAGGCGTATTTAAAACAAGATAGAGCATTAATTTTTAGCAACTGTCACCGGATATTTCAATTCTGAACGCGCGCGTGCGTAACTATATCAATGTGATGAAAATGTGCCAGGGTTCACATATTGAACCTGTGTTTTAGAGACACTCAGGGGACATTTCTCTTTGAAACTGAGGTGAAACATGCAGTAAGGCACGTCAAAACGGTGTTGCACTAAAAGTGCACCGAGGTAACTTCAGGCCTCTTTCTTCAGGGTTGTGGTGCATTCAAGTCATGAAGGAAAGAGCATATAATTACAGATTGGAAACTCAGAACATCTCACCAGAGTTTCTTCTTAAAGATTGTCTATACTGACGATAAAATGTAACCAATTAATTTTTATGATAAAACTACGATGCATGCATTGCACTGTCGCATTAGAATATATAAAGCTTCAATTGATAAAAATGTGAATAATTTGAATTATAAAAAGAAAAAACACATTTGCGTCATAAGGGTCAGTTTGTGGAAGCTTTTGAAAACTGAAAGCTGAATAAATAATGATGTCTGGACAATATTTGGAGACACAGCTGTTTGAAAATCTGGAATTAAAGATTTTAATTAAAAAGACAATTTATTATTATTATTATTATTTTTATTATAAATGCATCGTGCTCCGACTGTGACACAAACACACCAGATTTCTCCAAATTTCAACATCAACATTAACTCTTAAATACAAGCTTTCCTGCAGGAACATGTCAATAGTTCACCTAAAAATGAAACATTGAATAAAACTTTGTCTGCACCTGTTCTCTGCTGTCAAGCACAAAAAACACTTTTGACACAGATTCTATTTTAAGTCAAAATAAGCAGCTTTTGCAGCATTTCTTTATTTCTCTGAGCGTTTAGCGCACAAAGACAAGATGACATGAAGATCACTGAATGTTTTTAGTGTGTGTGTTAACTATTTCTTTAAACAATATCCGTGTGTGTCTTATGTGAGCGCTTTAATAAAGCGGCAAAACTTCAACAGAACGGAACATCACCCGTCAGGTCAAATCCAGATATTGTCAGAGCTTTTTGCTTGAGATGCTTTATTTTGGCCACTAGATGTCCCTATAGAGCCTCATGTCTGCATTTTGTTTCTAATCAGTGCAACTGCTTTCACATGTGCCTTGTTTTAGCCTATGTATTTAAACAGAGGACTTTCTTTGGGTTCTTTGCTTGGATATTGATGTTCCTTAGCCAGTCCTGTTGTAAGTCTGCTCTAGAACGTTTCTTGACAAATCTTTTGTTTCTATGTTAAATTAAGCTTGTTTATTCTCCTGAATGTTGGAGATGTTTTTGCCTTTTTGGACTGATGATTATTATTTTTGACCTTCTCTAAGAAAAGGGATTTTTTTTTCCCATTGCCTTTTTTTCTCATTAAACTTGGCTGAGTTAATCCAAGAGCGCGTCTCACTATTGGGTTCAACTGTCTTCTGTGGCTCAGAGGTAGAACATAAGACTCTCCTGCCAGAGACCCGGGTTCTAGTCCCAGTCCTGACAGAATATCCAAGCCACTATGAACCCAGAGACGCCTAAACCTGAAGAACTCCTTGCCACAGTGGCTCAGCATGAGGCCTCAGTCCAACGGCATGAATCAGTGTTGCTGCAGCAGGAGACCTTGATGGTTAAACACTCACAAGTGCTATCTGATCTCATGACCTCTGTTCGCCAGATCTTTGACCGCTTGCCTTCTACCTCAGCGGCGGCGTCTACTTCAGCTGCCCTGTACCCCTCTGGATTCTCGAGTGCCCACTCCCCTTACTGAACCTCGCCTACCTCCACCACAACGTTTCTCAGGTGATCCCAGTGCATGTGATGGTTTCCTGACTCAGTGCTCTCTCTCATTTGAATTGCAACCATCTTCCTTCCCCTCAGATCGGGCCAAGATCGCATATGTTATCACCCTCCTTTCGGGCAAGGCTCTTTCGTGGGCAACAGCAGTCTGGAAGGCCCAGACACCTTTCTGTTCTAGTTATTCGGCATTTGAAAAGGAGTTCAAGCGGGTCTTTGACCACCCCCTCAGTGGCGGCAAGCCTCTAAGAAACTTCTCACTCTTCGACAAGGTAATGGCAGTGCAGCTGATTATGCCATTCAGTTTCGGACAGTTGCTGCAGGGAGCGGCTGGAATGATGAGGCCCTAATGGTGTGTTTCCTGAATGGTTTGTCAGAGGCAATCAAGGATGATCTGGCTACCAGAGAACCTGCTCACGATCTTGAGACTCTTATGGATCAAGCAGTTAGGTTGGATAATCGTCTGAGGGAAAGGAGCCTGAACCGCCCACCTGGTTACACATTCTCTGCTAGTCCATCTTTGCCTCAAATGTTACCCCAAGATTCCTCGGAACCCATGCAATTGGGTAGGACTAGGCTTTCCCCAACAGAACGAGATCGTCGTATGAGAGAGATCGCTGTTGCCTCTATTGTGGTTTACAAGGTCATTTTCGCTCCACCTGCCCTGAGCTTTCGGAAACTCCCGTCCCGTACAGGCAAGGAAGGACTGTAACGGGAGTTACCCACACGACTTCACCTTCCAACTCTGGATTGCTCCTTCCCATCACTCTCACATTTGGAGACCAAAAACACCAACTCCAAGCTTTGATTGATTCAGGAGCTGCTGGGAATTTCATAGATATTTCCCTTGCCAAGAGTCTCCAGATCCTAATTATTCCCTTCCTGCCCCTCTAACCGTCACAGCCCTGGATGGAAGACCGTTAGCTCAGGAAAGTAACTCACCTCACCTCACTGCTTGGTCTTATCGTTTACCAGCACCAGAGAGTGTGCTTTCACCTCATACAGTCTCCAGAGTTTCCTGTTATCCTCGGTCACCCCTGGCTCCTCAGCACAATCCACACTTTGACTGGTCCACTGGCGCAGTCCTCAGTTGGGGTCCCACCTGTCAGACTACCTGCTTAGCCCAGAACTCCCTTGACCCTATTCTCGAGTCTCAAGAGCCCCTAGATCTGTCTCAAGTACCTGCCCAGTACCATCACCTCAAAGCAGTATTCAGCAAGAGAAGGCCACCTCCTTACCACCTCATCGCCCCTATGACTGCGCCATTGAGCTACTCCAGGAACCTGTCCTCCCAGAGGTCGCATATTCTCTTTATCTCTCCCCCGAACGAACTGCTATGGATCAATATATTAACGAAGCCCTTGCAGCTGGTATCATCCGACCATCCACTTCCCTGCCGGGCTGGGTTTTCTTCGTTGGGAAGAAGGATGGTGGACTTGACCATGTATTGATTACAGGGGTCTTAACAAGATAACTATTGAAACCGCTACCTTGCCACTAATGGTTACTGCCTTCGAAATACTGCAAGAAGCTTCCATCTTCACTAAAGCTTGACTTGCGCAATGCCTATCATCTTGTGCGCATCAGACAAGGAGATGAATGGAAGACCGCATTCAACACGCCCACGGGGCACTATGAGTATTTAGTTATGCCCTTTGGTCTCACTAATGCCCCTGCAGTGTTTCAAGCTCTTATCAATGATGTTCTCCGCGACATGCTCCAACCAGTTTGTGTTTGTTTATTTAGATGATATCCTCATCTTCTCGAGTTCCCCCCAAGAGCATGTAAGACATGTGAGTAAGGTCCTCAGGCGGCTTCTTGATAACAATCTTTATGTTAAACCGGAGAAGTGCGCATTCCACGTGACCGAAGCGCACTTCCTGGGGTTCATCATCAAGCCTGGAGAGGTACAAATGGATCCTCAAAAGGTTCAAGCTGTCGTGGACTGGCCCTCCCCTCATCAGTAAAAAGAGGTACAGCGTTTCCTTGGCTTTGCCAATTTTATCATAGTTCATTCAGAACTTCAGTACTGTGGCGGCTCCTTTGTCTGCCCTAACCAAGGGGGAACACAACCGGGTTTTAGCTGGGGATCTGAAGCCGAGTTAAGGCGTTTGGGAAATTAAAGAGCCATTTTACCTCTGCACCTATTCTCATTCTCCCTAACCCAGATAAACCCTTTATTGTGGAAGTCGATGCTTCAGATGTAGGAGTTGGAGCAGTGTTGTCCCAAAGGGGAGAGGACAACAAGCTGCATCCTTGTGCATTCCTTTCCCACCGCCTTACGTCGACTGAGAGGAACTATCATGTAGGGGATCGGGAGTTACTGGCTGTTAAGCTAGCGCTGGAAGAGTGGAGGCATTGGCTTGAGGGGCTAAACACCCATTCCAAGTACTCACCGACCACAAAAATCTGGAGTATATTCAGCAGGCAAAAACGACTCAATCCCCGCCAGGCACGCTGGTCCTTATTTTTCAACAGATTCCAATTCATCTTATCCTACCGTCCAGGTTCTAAGAACCTTAAACCTGATGCGCTGTCCCAGAGTATATGTAAAATCCTCAGGAGGATTCTATTGCGTCAATAATCCCCAGTTCCAGGATAATTGCTCCTATCAGGTGGGATTTGGAAAAAGCAGTAAAACAAGCCCAAGCCCAGAACCTGACCCAGGTGGTGGGCCAACTCGCTGTATGTTTGTCCCCAAAGCTGCCCGCTCCCAGGTCCTCCAGTGGGGACACTCCTCCCGTCTCACGTGCCATCCTGGCACTTCCGCACTCTCAATTTCTCCTGAGAGCGGTTTTGGTGGCCAACTATCAAGGAGGATGTGACTGCATTTGTAAATGCCTGTCCCACATGCAACCAAAGTAAGGTGTCTCACCAGTCTCCTCAGGGGCTATGCACCCCTCACCATACCTCATAGACCTTGGTCTCATCTTTCCATAGACTTCATCACCGGACTTCCTCTATCAAAAGGCAACACCACTATTATGGTCATAGTTGATAGGTTCTCCAAGCTGAAGTGCCCGATTTGTCCCTCTGCCTAAACTACCTACTGCAAAAGAGACTGCCGAACTAATTATAAACCATGTCTTTTCGGTCTTTGGCATTCCACAAGACATTGTCTCTGACCGGGACCCCAATTTTCTTCCAGATTCTGGCGGGCATTTTGTCAGTCTCTGGGGGCTACAGTGAGTCTTTCCTCTGGGTTTCATCCAGAGTCAATGGGCAAACTGAGAGAATTAACCAAGATCTTGAGACTACACTGAGGTGTATGGCAGCTAACAACCCATCCTCCTGGTCTTCCTTCATTATGTGGGCTGAATATGCACACAATACCCTCCGCTCTCTCTGCTACAGGCATGTCCCCTTTTGAGTGCCAGTTTGGGTACACCCCTTCACTATTCCCTGAGCAGGAGGTGGAGGTTGCAGTTCCTTCTGCCCAACAATTTGCTAAACGCTGCCGCCAGACATGGAAAAGGCCGAGCTAAGCTCCTTAAGGTTTGTCAACAGTACCAGCACCAGGCTAATCGCAGACGCAGACCTGCCCCAATCTGCGCCGGGTCAAAGAGTTTGGCTCTCCACAAAGAACATTCCCTTACGGCTAGAGTCCGTAAACTTTCCCAGAGGTTCATTGGCCCCTTCAAGATTGCCAGGAAAGTTAATCCAGTGACTTATCGTTTATACTTGCTTAAATCTTTAAAGATTAATCCGACCTTTCATGTCTCTCTGTTTAAAGCCTGTTTTGTCATCTCCTTTTCTTGCCACAGGTAAACCTCCCTCTCCTCGTATCATTGGTGGTCAGCCAGCTTACACAGTCCACAGAATACTGGGCGTCCGTCGAGTCACGTGGGTCCGGCAGTATCTTGTGGACTGGGAAGGCTATGGTCTGAGGAGCGCTCCTGGGTTCCTGCCAAAGACATCTTGGACCCAAATCTAATTCGAGAATTTCATGCTCTCGCAAGCCCAGTCATCCTGGATGGAACGCCAGGAGTGCGTTCCTAGAGGAGGGGTCCTGTCAGAGCTTTTGCTTGAGATGCTTTATTTTGGCCACTAGATGTCCTATAGAGCCTCATGTCTGCATTTTGTTTCTAATCAGTGCAACTGCTTTCACATGTGCCTTGTTTTAGCCTATGTATTTAAACAGAGGACTTTCTTTGGGTTCTTTGCTTGGATATTGATGTTCCTTAGCCAGTCCTGTTGTAAGTCTGCTCTAGAACGTTTCTTGACAAATCTTTTGTTTCTATGTTAAATTAAGCTTGTTTATTCTCCTGAATGTTGGAGATGTTTTTTGCCTTTTTGGACTGATGATTATTATTTTTGACCTTCTCTAAGAAAGGGATTTTTGTTCCCATTGCCTTTTTTTCTCATTAAACTTGGCTGAGTTAATCCAAGAAGCGCGTCTCACTATTGGGTTCAACTGTCTTCTGTGGCTCAGAGGTAGAACATAAGACTCTCCTGCCAGAGACCCGGGTTCTAGTCCCAGTCCTGACAGATATAGCTGGAGTAAGGTCAAGAAAACAAGCAGCTCTCTCATTATGCTCAATGATTAGAGTCAGTTTTACTTCTACGATTAGCGCCGTCATCCGCCAACTGGTTTTCGTGGTGACCGGAAAAATGAACCATGTACAACGAGCTCAAGCACCAAATGTCCAAATGCATCTGAAAATCTCCAAAGACGTAAAATACAGAGCAAATGTTTGTAGATGCGCTGCCAGGCGTTCCGTGTACAATCTGCCACAGAGGAAAGCTGTAAGCTTCTGCTAAGCGTTCACTAAGCTTTGTTTGGCTTTTGAGGAAAGATTTCCATCGCAAAAGAGCTCCGTATTGTAAATGTTAAAAGGATGTGGCGCGAATAGTTCATTTTTGTCATTATTTATCTTCCCTCACGTCGCTCCAAGCGTGCATTAAATATAATTCGTTCTCTCTTGCTCTTTTTTTTTAACAGCTCTGGATCTGGTTCTTCGGTCCAGATCGTTTTGCGTTCAATTAAATTAAATTAAATTCTCTTTAAAGCAACTTCCCTAAATTCACAGTCAGCTGTCATAATCACCTCCAATTTTAATTGCACGCAGTAATTGTGTAATCAAAGCCGATTCAGACCAAAACCTGCTCGTGTCAAGTTTGATGAATCGAGCGAGTTTGCCTCATAGCTGTGTTTATCTCTGTTGTATAACAGAGCGCTGGAGAAAAGCTCTAATAAGTGCTCCTTTGACTCACCTTTCGAAAAGCAGAAACGAGAACCTTTTTGATTGCCGAGTGTGGCGTCTTTGTCTTGAACAGCGAGAGGTGAAAGACGCGGACCGGTTTGTCACTTTGTCACTTTACCCGGACGCGGGCGAGCTGAAAGAGGGCGCGATCAAACCTGCGACCCCGCTGGAGACAGGCTTAAAAGCGCTCACCCGCAGCTGTAGCGCAATTGCATATATTAGAAAGCGTTCCTTGTGTCGTCTCTGATGGAAGACCGGTCGAATTAGTCGGAGGGATTCATCCTGAGTGTCTATCAGAAACGAGAAGCAAGGTCACGCTGCTGGCTGTAGGGCATCTGCTGAAATGATTTTTGTGGCGCTTCGGATCCTTTAAAGAGAATCCTGACAAACAGGCTTTTAAGTCAGGTCTAATAAAATGCTGTTTTTAAAAGGATGGATGACAAAGAGGACATTTTAGAGGCACATGGAAGGTGATCGGAAAAGAGGTTTCTAAACCGCTAATTAAAGAGCAGAAAAGGATGGTTATTGTTATAAAAGTTATTGCTGAGTCATTTTGCATCGTAACGTTTTAACAAACAGGCACACATGCATTAAAACACAAGCTTCCTCGATAACGGCATGTTGCTGTCTGTCACGGTTGGTAACTTCACTCTCGTTGGCACTAATATGCATTAATTCATGCTTAACTAACCCAAAGATAACCACGAGTTAATGTATAACTAACGTTACTGCATGAGCAACGACTTCTATATGATTCATAGAATAAGTAATCAACAGATTGCTAGTTAAATGTGCAATAAACTATTAATTTCCTAATAAGATATTATTTTAAATGGCCAAAGCTCGCATTTTAACATCCAGCGCCTGCTTTAATGAATCATTTGCTCATTATTTGCAAAGGTATCATTACGTTATGACTTTACTTGTTTACTTATTAATATTAAATCCATAATCACAAAAGCACAAAAAGCTAATTAAAATACGAATTTAGCTAATATAATACGCTTTTAGGAAATGAATACATTATGACGCGTTTAACTAATAACAATTTATTCCTTACTTAATCCATTAGTTGCCGATGCAAATGGTTTAGCTCTTTGTGAGTTATAGGTTTTCTGTTAAGCCTTACTTAATGCACGTGTGCTTCTTTTATAAACCTGCCAGCACAGACAGACTGTTGTGTTTCTTTTTTTGAGATAAGAGCCCACATGAACACGGAGACCTCTCGAGTCCCAATCAGTGGATGGTGTTGACTCGTACTGAACCCCCAGATGTCACAAAACATCAAACTACTTAACCTTTATTAGAAAAGCAAACACAAAACTGTGATTTTCTTTTAAAGCAAAAAAGGATACGGTGGTGTGGTTTACATGCATGCCATCTTATCACTATTATAGAAGTAGTACATCACGCAGATCTTTATTTGCACGAAATGTTCTCCTCGTGCCAAAGGAGAAAAATGCATATGCTACCATTTACTGCCAAGGCATTGCATTTGTAACGTCTTTTCATATTATACTTGTAATTATAGCGATATAAACTCTTATAAATGACATTCGACTGTTCCTGGAGTATGCTCCGAGTCGTGGCGCCTTGCATGGCCCTGGCTGGGAAATGAAATCACGGCGTGTGATGATTTAAACGATTCCATCTCTAAATGTTTTTGGAGCTCTACCTGGAGGACATTTTCAAAACAGAGCAGTACTTTTCAGTTCAGCGCTCACACTCCACTAAAAGACAAAATAGTTCAGTGAGCTTGAAATGTGACGTTGTGTTAACAACTAGTGTATTTGAGTTACCTCAACAAGATCAGTGCAGGTATGTTACCTAAATACTGAATTTCAAGTCGTGGTTAAATCAAGTCAGAATACAGAATAAGCTTTAGAGAATGACTGCATGAGTCTTTTTTTTTTTACTTATTTTCATTGTGATGAAGCATCTCAGTTTTCTAGAAATCACCAAATTCTAATTTTAAATGGTTAAAAGTAAAGTAAATTAGTCTTCTAATTTTAGTTAGTTAAATGGATTTTACTTAATTACATACATACATTTTACTTAAAATGTATGATTAAAAACTATCAAAAAAAAAAAAAATTGAGTAAATTTAATCTTATTGGGTTTTTTTGTATTGTTATTTATAATATGCCCTGTTGATTTTGCACTTCTGGCAGAAATAGTTTCACTATAACACTGTTATATCATAAATACATTTACATTGCACTACGCTGAATCGTTTAGTAGACACTTTTATACAAGCGACTTACAAATGAGGTCAACAGAGATATTAAAATCAACAAGAGAGCATTAAAGGCATGAGCTAAAACAGCTTAACAGCAATATGAGGAATCTTAGGGTGCAGAAAAAAAAAGAATTATGAGAAATCACCTTAAAATTTGCCCAAATTAAGTTCTTAGCAATGCACGTAATGAATCAGAAAGGTTTACACCTCACACACACACACACACACACACACACACACACATACACAAGCACACACACACACACACACACACACACACACACACACACACACACACACACACACATATATATATATATATATATATATATATATATATATATATATAATGCAGTAGGAAATGTACAAAATGTTTTCATTTTAACTTGATCTTATATCCTAACGATTTTTAGCATAAAATAAAAATGTAAAACATAAAACATATTTCTGCTATTGCTACAAATATAGCGGTGCGTTCCTAACGACACGCCGATAGACCTGCCGCTGGTGTTTGCAGAGGATGACACACACACACACACACACACACACACACACGCAGGGGGAGAGAGAGGGCTGGGTTCAGCTGTGAATGTAATGGAAAGGCTTCTCCTGAGCGCTACTTGTTGACTCAGAGCGTCACCGGAGCGCGAGCGCGAGCGCAGCAGAGGAGATGCCAAGCGCGCGCCGCGATCAGCAGCAGTCCTCCAGCTCTCTCAGACTCACCACGAGCGATTCTATTGTGCACTGCCTGCATATTCAACACATTTTTCATTTTTGAAAAGCTGCGGGTGAAAGTAGCGCAAGGACATTGAATCGCGGCGCGTCTCCGGGGCACCGGAGTGAGAAGTGTGCGGTCCGCGTCTGCTGGTAAGTTTTATACATAATGACGTATATTTTACCGAAGAAATACAAAAAACAGCCATTCATGCAGTATGCATTTCTTTTGATGGCATGATATGTCGATTAAATGAATGAATGTGCAAAAGTTGCAGCTGTGCTTGTTTTTAGCTCAATTGAGTAAATCTTTTTCCTTTTACAACTTTAACGCGTGTCACCGCGTTTATATCTATATGACTGCGATAGAGCAATGCTATCATGACCAGTGCGTGCTAATATTTACATATATGCAACATTTATGTACTGGCAGAGGCTTTTATTCATGTTATTTTATCACATTTAATCATTTTTGCGTGTCCTTCTGGGAATCGAACCATGACCAGCTTTGCCAAAATCGACGCAGGTTACATGTTACTGTATATGATCGTGTTTATACATTGAGCTGAGAAATAGTGCCTTTATCAACACGTACTGCTGGCTTAGAGTGGCATGCTGAACTAAATTTTGCTTCTGGCAGACGCTTTTATCCAAATGTTATCAATTATGCTGCTCTTCTGGGAATAGAACCCGCGACCCACTACAAACCCGTTTATAATGACTGATTTAACTACTCTGTGACACATTAATAACAGTGCAGTCTGCTTTGGTGTACAGCGTTTGTTGGACGTTTTAAATCGTTTTATTGAATAGTTGTAATGAAGTAGAAAAGTGATTGTTGCTGTATCTGTAGCCGAGCAAACACTGCTGTCATTAGTGCATTGGGTTTGATTTCCCTGTTATGAAATCTTCCTCTGATGTCTGCTAGAGTAGCCCTGTAATATTTGCATATTTTCATTTTTAATGAAATAGCTGTTCCACATGAAATATTTCAATACCATCTTTCGAAAAACTCCTGCTCCCGCCTCTGATCTTTTGCTACAGTCGCTTGTATTGAAGACCCGATAGCCGTTTTATTTTATGCTCCAATTAGTTTGAAGATTGCAGGTAGGCAAGCGGTTTCACAACATTTTCATGAAGCGCAGCTGAAATCGGGAGAAAAATAAGTCTGAAAGAATCATAAACCGGTGTCACGTATTTCAGTGGAGGCTCTTTATCCAATCGCGCCTTTTCTGGGGATATTTCTGTGCTTGAGGTCAGACCAGAAAGCATCACGAGTCCTATCAAATATGTAATTTAGATATTAGAGCCGCTGACATTACAAAGCCCTCATACCATCGTAATTAGTGTTTTACATTCCATTTCCACGGGTTACTCTAACTTGGGTGAAGTCTGCGGACAGCAATCTAATAGAACAGCAATCTAAAGCAGAGTGAATAGAATAAAAGCCACTACATTTGCTTTCTTTTGAATATAAATTCAAAAAGATTTCTGCTAAATCATGGGTTTCTAATAAAAGCTGAGCTCCGTTAACAAAGTGTTTGGTGATTTTGTTAAAACCCAGCGGTGTGAACCTGGCAGAATAAATACCTCTGATTATTTGATTATAATTTAGATCGGTTCGTGGCTTGAGTGGGGATATGCTGGAGTTATGCTTGGGTGAATTGATTCTGAAGAGGAGCAGATGAACTCGGGAACAAATTTATACCGCAATTGATATTGCAGCCAGGATCTGCCAGACTAATCAAAAGATGAGAGAGCCGTAAAGAGATAGTGATGATACTTGAGCAGAGCTTGCACGAGTGTTCTTGGAGCTGGTGTTTGAATGAAAAAACAACATCAGTGAAAGAAAAAACAACAACGACTGCCAAAAAAAGCTAAATCATCTCTTGAGTATTTAGATGAGTGCGGCATTAACATATGAGACAGAACTTGTCCAGGGTCATTATAACTCCGGCCGTCTGGTGATGTGCGTAATGTCTTAAACGCTAGAAAAATAGAAAATAGCTTTTGGTCCAAGAAAGTACTCCATGCTTCTGAGGTGTTGAGTGTGAGTCCTCCCAAAATCAGATTCTGTGTCCAGGGGTTGGGTTGCCTTACGGTCCCTCCGGCAGGTGGTGGACCCACGGGAGGATGGCCCCTACTTTGCTATTTCAGGCTGGGTCCCATGGGGCAAGATCTGGCCACCAGGCGCTCACATGCCGGCCCCAGCCCCAGACCTGGCTCCATAGTGGGGCCCTGGCTGTGCTGTACTGGACAACGTTGTGACTCTTTTATGTGTTCTTTATATATAAAGTATAAAATAGAATATTTTCTAATACATTTCATAATATAGAACATATTGAAGTAATGTGATAACCTGCCTTTTCTTGACATCCTTGAACTTTTCATTTAAAATCATTATTCTACCCTGAAGGCATGCTATAGTGTGGTTTCTTGTATTTACTGGTTCAGACAACAGCAAAAAAATGAAATTAGATAGTTGGGTTTGCTGCATAGTTCACATTTTTAATTCATTTAAACTAGATGATGGAATTCACATATAAAAGCACTGCTACACACACACACACACACACACTTTGTCGTTGTTTTTTCTTCATCTGTCATCAGGTGTTTGGTATAAACTAGAGAACAGTGAAGAGCAACAGCCAATGAAATGGACAAGAGAAGCAGCAGCCAAATACACAAAAAACATCTCCCCAAGCACTGTTTAATTCATATTTGTTTTGCATTTATTCCTGTCCCTGCTAATCAGTGCAAAAAACACAGTAGCAAAAAAACAGCCTGTTTATGTCTAAGGTGCAGAAACAAAACTGGCATAAAATGTTACTACAGTTTTGGGAAATGAAAGATTGATATGACCACGTTTTACATCTAAACTCTCTTAAACCAGTCCTAACATTAGGTCTTTTCAAGCATGCATCACTTCAGCTCTCGCCTCACTGCAGAGATACAAGAATCAATCATTTGAAAACAACTTTGTCAAAACTTATCAAACCTCACAGCCGCACAAAGACGAGACCGAACAAATAACTGCGACACAAAAGAGCCCAAATATACAGTATATGCATTGACAAAAGGACTAGTAAAAGATACAAGGCCGGATCAGCAAGCAAAGAACACAAAAAGCAGAACAACAAAAATCTATATTGTTATACAGCTAGATGTTCTGTCCCCTCTCAAAAGATGTTCAGTACGACATATAAACAACTACATTCACGCACAAATCACTTTAAATGCAGACTTTAAAATTGCAGTGTATGTTCCCGACCGTTTAGCAAAAAACATTCTTTTATAAGCAGATTGATATCGCATTTTTGTCTTCTACCAGCAGGAGATAACTAACCAAACCTTGGTCCCTTGAGAGGAGCACACAGTCCAGAAGACTCCACAGGAGTGTAGATACCGGCCAAGACTATAAAAAAATACTAATTGCGTTGATGTGTGGCAAATTTTCAAGTCCCCGGCGTTTGATTCGGGTGCATTCAAGCCATGAAAAGCATCTAAATTAGCATAGATAATTGGCATATGCAGCTTTAATGTCAGCGTTGTATCATTGTGCCTCGAAGGCTCGCGCTCGTTCGGAACGGTAGGAACATTTTCATTAGTAATCAACCACACACAAAAAAACATCTCAGCCCCGTCATTAAATTCTGCATCGGCAGTAACTAAAAAATGATATGTTAGGCATTTTCATGCGATGAGGCATTTACATTTTTTTTTAAATCACTGACCTGAAAGGAAAGTGCACACACACACACACACACACACGCACGCACGCACACACACACACACACACACACACACACACACACACACACACACACGCGGTGAAGGTGAGAATGCCTCTCACCACCTTCTCTGGTGATGATATAAGCCATATGGCCACTTTATTCTCTTCTCTGTAACTTCAAGCTTCTTACCTCCTCCTGAAAATGCTTAAAAAATATTAAATATTTTTTTTGCTCACTTCAGATTATTCTGAGAATGAAATGGGTCATATAAAAGCTTTAAAGACATCTGGAGGCACCTGAAATCTATTTCCTGCAAGCGTTTTGAATTGAATACCCAGTGGCTTCAAATTTGACTTTTTTGACTAATCTATTTTTTTAATAGAATAAATAGGGTTTATAGCACTTAGGGGATATGGCCGTTTGTGCTGAATATTCTAGTTTTGCAAAAAATATTATTTAGTAAAGTTCAAGTATGTTTTAAGTATATTTATATCAGTGTATTAGTAGTATACTTGTGTTCTGCTTGGACCACAACGGCCCACTTTCTAGTATATAAACATACTTTTAATGACAAATTAAAATTACAGCATATTTTACTCACCAGAGTGATTCAATTCGAGCGTATAAGTATGTTTTATTTTTAGTTTTGCAGAAATACAGATAGAGTACGTATTTCCAATGCCATAACCAGATTGTGTCGAAGCATCTTTACTTTAATAAACAGGAAAATTGTGTGCCAATAACGCCAACAAGATTCTGCTGTAAAGTGACTCCATTGCAGCTCAATTCAGTTGCAGTTAATTCATGAATTCATTTATTTGTGGCAATTAATGTTGCATGCGCCGTAAAAAATTAATAGCTATCTTCTAGTTTCATCTTCTTTTACTATTCAAATATTTAAGCATCCTTAATACACATTTACTTGAGATGCAAAATGAAGATCTGAAGTCTAAAAACGATACTAAATTGGTCTTAAATTTTCCTTCATAAAACCTGCTGATAAAAAAAAAAGCATTTCATCCATTAAGTAATTAAATTTCACCCCAGCAGTCCTCAAGTGCTCAGTACACGCTTTGTTTAGTTTTGGGATGTTGTGCAGTTCTCCAAATGAAAAATATGTTTATTCAAGTGTGCTATTAGTATACTTCCTTTAAACTTAACATAGGATTATTTTAGTCTACTTTTATGTACTTGTCAGAAATGGGCTTTATGTACTTCTCAGAAACATACTTAAAATTATATTTAAATATACTATATACTATATATATATATATATATATATATATATATATATATTGAAGCTATACTTGTGCTCCTAGAATCTGTATTTTCATTATGTTCAAATTCCAAAAAAGAAAGAAACACAAGTGAAGAAGAAATGAAAACGCATCATAACTGTGTAGCTATGGAATAAAATAATAAAAATAATAATAATAATAATAATAATAATAATAATAATGGTCGTAATGACTGTCAAGCTCTGGGGAGTTTACTTAAGTTGAGTTTAATCTTAAATTTACTTAAATCTTATGAATATACTTGCAGAATTAAGCGAGTAAACTAGAAATATACTAAGAATAATGTTCAAAGTATGCTAAAAATGCTACTTCAAGCCTGTAAAGTTCACTTTTAGCTCTTGAAAGTTAGCTGAAATGTAGGTGCCAAGTTACTTACTTATAGTCAACACAATGTTCACAAGGGACCATAGAAATAAAGTGTTACCTGTACTTTTAAAAGCAACTTCGTTAAAACCTCTCCTTCTGCTAAAAATAACAGTAAACAACAAGACAATGTTCTGAACACACGTCTCTTCTAATGGAGCTATTATATATATATATATATATATATATATATATATATATATATATATATATATATATATATATATATATATATATATAAAAAAAAATAACTTATCATCCTCTGCTATACCGTGTATGATATTTTCTCTCATACATCTTTTTCTCAGCATGTGAAAACAGAAAAAACAGAAAACTAATAGACAGAGTAATAGTGAGAAGCGTTTATTAGGCGGCAAGGGCTTGGTCTCAAAATTAAAGATGAAAGATGCAACATAATAACTTTCAGAAAAGCCAGAAGATATTTTATTAAATTACTACCATGCAAACTCCTTTTTGTGACTCGACAACGACAGGCGACTCGAACAATATACCTAGAGAACCAAATCGTTTTGGACGAAAACATCCCTTTCCTTTCCCGTGCATGTGCGAGTAATTTGTGCTGAGCGTCACTGATGAGAGGGTGGCGGGGTCAACCCATGAATCCAATTTTCGTTCTATTGTGGAGTTGGTATTCCTTTGAGCGAGAAGGTCAAGCCGCGCATGATGGCTGTGGCTCTGTGGGAACACCTTTAGCAATTTTATTCAGTCTTGAAGAATACGCGCAGCTCACGCTGTTCTTCTTTTCTGTTTTGAAAAACATTCTGGCAATACCGTTATAATTTATCCTAAATACAGGTGTGGTAGCTTTTAAAGCTGGATTTGTAACATTACTCTGTCAAAGCGTGTTTTAATGGATGTCTCGCTCTCACTCTCTGAAGCCTTTTCGACGGATCCACAACGTTTGTTTGTGCAGAATGAAACTCTGATCCCACATGACTCTGTGTAAAGACATATATTGAATAAAATGCTTGAAAAAGAGATCAAAAGAAGAAGCTGAAAGTTAAGCACAAAGACACCCACGTTAAAACCTGTTAGAAACTCGGGAAAAGCATGGTATTTTTCTACTATAAACATATTGCTTTGCAGCAACGTTTCCATTTTTGGTTCAGCAGAGGGTTTTTTCCATTGCATTCTGTTCCCATTCAGTAGCTGCGGCTTGAACATGCATGCTTTACACTAAATAAAATATAAATATTATATACATTATGTGACTCTGGAGCACAGACGCGGTCATCAGCAGCACAGAAAATAGAAATATATTTCTTTTATGACAAACATGATTAAGATCACGTTCCATGAAGCTATTGTACATTTCCTACCACAAACTTAATTTATTATTAGTGCTAATGACTTCATTTGGATGATTTTAAAGGCGATTTTCTCCATGTTTAGGTTTTTGCAACCTCAGATTTCAGATTTTTAAATAGTTGATAAATAAACCAGACCACAAACCACTTAAAATGACACTTAAGACATAAAACATTACCAAAACGCATATCCATATAAAAAAAGACGTGCATAAATGTGCGCATCTAGAACTTTTAGAACAGACTTCATGTCATGGTTGGGAACCTTTTGAAATGAAACATGGCGAATAAAACCAGACAATGAGGACCGAACAGAACGGGTTTTTGAACATGGGGAAACAACCAGGAGAACTAAAACTAATTCACTAATAATCGCATGCAGCGAGGCCAGGAACATGACCAAAAAGGAAAAACAGGAACACCAGTCCATAACAAATGGAGATGATTTATAATCTGCAACAAATAAGTGAGCTGCAAACAAAGCCATCCCGAAGGCGTTTTATTTATTCTGTCGCTCTACATTATTATAATATAAAATGAAAGCCTGTGTGGTCGAGACGAAGGCGCTCTTGTGCATCTGGACAGTCTCACTTTCCCTCTTATACAGTATACAGGTGGCTCTATGTTTGTTTAATTCTTTTGTAAAAGGTCTCACTTAGATCTCAAAGGCATGACAAAGAAGTGGCAAATCTCTAGGAACCAATATAGAGGTCTATCTTCTCAAGGAAGCCCTCCAACGGCTCTATTAGAAGTTGAAATCATGAGGTGACATTTTATACTTCACTTCTAATGCCCTCCGCTAATATAAGAGACTCAGCCTTTCAGGAGTTTCAATCCCGAAGCCTGATGTGATGCGTCTCGCTGCGCGTTCTTTGACAAAGCTGGTTATTTTCTGACGGCCCCGAGTGCTAGGCATCTCGCTGTTTGTTATATTCTGGGTGGTTTTCAGCCAGTGAGTCTGAAACATTTCCTGTGAACCCGAAAAAGAGCTTAGGTTAGTTCCCCGCTCGCCCGTCGATTGATCAAATGGTCTGGAGATTGCAATCAGTCGCCGCTCAAAGACTTTTTCGCCAAGAAAAACAATATCTGTACAGTCGGTCCTGGCCTCTCCAGTCCACTTTTGCGAGACTCACGCAGCGCCGCTTCGATCAGTTCGTGCAAATTAGGAGGAATTAGATACAACAGAAAAGTGTTTTAGACGACAAGATCGCTTTATCTTCAGAGCTCGGTCAATTAAACAGCAAATTACACAGAGCAGCTAAATATGGAGAGGTTATCCAATAAACACGTGTCTTATACTGTAGATAAGATAATATATATATAATTATGTCTACAGAGAGAGACTTCTTGTAAATGCATTCCATCAACTGGTTTAATTAGACTTATTATTCTGTTTGTCCTCGTGTGAGCGATGTATTTCTCTCATGATGAAGAATTTGACTTTATCAGTAAATGCATCACATCACAGCCTGATTGTCTGGAAAATCTCGCTTCATGCTGATTAACTGATGCAAACAGAGGAAACAGTCCTGTTAGGAGAACTAGGTAATAACTAGGCGCCCGACCCTCAACTCCTACCCCATGTAGTCCCCTTATTACCAGGGCTTTCTTGAGTAAGTACATTATCAGTGTATGTAAGTGCGCATACTGTACAATTAGGTGTTACCAATATACAATTATTACATCGTTTCAACATAAATCCCAGTCCTGCTTTATATTAGAAGACTTTATTACGTGCTTACATTTAAATGAATCATTTGGTGCAATGCACTTATTGTGCACACACTGCGTTTTACATTGCACGTGTATTTCTAAAAACTTTTTTTACGCCAAACCTATGGATTATTAGATACTAAGAAGGTACTATTTTTCACAAACCGACTGATATGACTTTATATGGTGCACCAAATGATAAAACAATAGGAGGGCGTTAAGCGAATCATACGATGATTGAGAATGCCTGGAAACATCTTAAGCGTTTCTAATATTAATAACTGCCAGCCTCTTAAAAACCTCAATCTGAGCAGCGTAATTATGACATAATCTCCTTCTGATTATAAAGGGAGGCTAAATTGATTTTGTCTGATTGAAATGAATCATCAATCGAAGCGTAATGAATTGTTGGCGTGCAAATACGCGCTTGTGCCTTTAAAATCAAGCAGTGACTAATATCTATGGATCACGGTATTTTTTTCCAGCCGTCAGCGAGGCTTTTAGACGGAGTGACTCAGAGCTCCTTACGCTGCTCACATTTTAAAAAAAGGTCACGGAAGAAAAAAAAAAAAAAGAAGCATCAAAGCTGAAAGACGAGGCAAGGAGTGAATCTTAATTGAATCTGAATCGCAGGGTCCGCTAAAGAAGACAGATCGATTCAATTATGCTGCTAAAGATCTCTAATTAGGGAGTATCCGGTGCACGCCGTGAGGTTTCACACAACACTACAGCTTTAAACCAAACAAAAGAGAGCGTATCCTTAATCTTCATCTCTGAGACAGAGACTCGCTTCTCCGCACGTCTCCCTCCATTGTTTTATGACTTACGACAAACTCGACATCTTCGCGAAACAGCTTAATGGCGGAGACCTCGGTGGCATCACATGCATTTCACGGCAGATAAACAGATTAGTTACAAGAACGTGCTCAACTTTACAGCATGCCGGTCACTCTGTATTATAAGGTTTAACTGTTTGGATCCATGTCCCAAGCATAGCTTTAACTCTCGCAGAGACGCATCGGATTAAAGCGGTCGAAACAGAAGAACAATTAGTGCCGAAGGTCAAGGATTTCACTTTCATCTCTGCAGTCATGTCTGTCTCTGGGAAAAAAGAAAGATGGCAGATCTCTTGTGAGCACACAGAAAAACATATCTCTCTCCATCATAATTTAAACAACTACGTCACTTCAATTGATTCAGTAGGCGTTCGTATTTAAGACAGCACTGCCTTGACATTTCTCAGGCGTTCCAACGTTAGCCATTCAACTTATTTCAGTGCAAACTCAGTTTATAGACTCTATCTCAATCTCTATTTTGATCATTTCAGCCTTACGTTGTGCTAAAGATTACAAATAAAAATCACCGTTTGCATATTTAATTGTAATTCATCATTTTTTTGTGTTGTAGAACCAGAATCCAAATATAAACCATCCTTTTGAAACCTAAACATAACATTTTAAAGCATAAACCACTCCAACCTGTATAAGATGTAAGCATTAAAAACTATTTGCCAAGCCATGAATAATAAACCTTTAATTAAACGTTTATGTTCAAGTGGTTTGGTGAATTAATGAATGGATATAATATATATTTTTTATCTTATTGTATTTGTATTATATATATATTTATCTTATTATAAATACAGTAGTAGTCAACATTTGAAGTGGATTGGAAAAAGTTCATCAAAATTGTTTTTAGACGAAGAAAGTTGGTTTAGGTTTTAGGACGCTTCTGAATAAAACCATCTTCTTTCACATATGAATCTTTCTATTCTTGCACAGAAAAAGCATGGATATAATTATATTTTTTATGTGTATTTTGGGCATTAACATTATTGAATAAAATATTATAAAATGGAAATATTTTATCTTCTTGGAAATACATGTCTTCTATAAAATGGAACTTTCTGCGATGTAAAAAAGTTCAGATTTGCAGAAAAATGTTTTATTACATCTTGTC
Organism: Puntigrus tetrazona; assembly: GCF_018831695.1. NCBI lineage: Eukaryota > Metazoa > Chordata > Actinopteri > Cypriniformes > Cyprinidae > Puntigrus > Puntigrus tetrazona. The sequence goes on along the minus strand of NC_056703.1, from coordinate 2,453,429 downwards.
TGTCTTGTTTTCAAATCAAATCGTGTTTTTGGAAAATATTAAAACCTGAACATACAATAATCGTCTTTTTTAGCACAAACTAATGGTTTATGCATTAAAGAAAATGACCAAGAAAAGTAAACTTTCATACAAATATTTTCATAAAATTTTTTTGCTCTAACAGAAGACGAGCAGTTTGGAGAAAAGATATGTGTGCGTATGTTGTATAATTATTATCTTATGTATATAAACACCTCACATACAGCATATATTTTGGAAATATTTACATGCATAACATTTGTATATTTATACTCTACATATTTAATATGTAAGCATAACATATTTGCCTGAAATACATACATGCATGTGTATTTATATTTACATATAAACACATAATAAACATACACAGCGCGCACATATTGTGCAAACTATGTGCACATTGATCGTTTGACAGCGCTAGCTTGTAGCACAACTTTTTTCCCTGCATTGCGATCTATTCAGGAAATTCTAATGCTGTCACCCGTGTGTTTGTTGCATTTTTAAAGCAATTTTTGCCCGTGCAGTACGTCCATGAATGCTTTGAAACTCACTAGGCGTAAAATCACAGAGAACCGAGCAAGGAACAGTCTCTTAGTGGCGCACATGCCCATTAGCCTGACACACGCTGGTGCCCAAATTCTCGGCACTTTATTTTTGACATTATGATTTGAACCGGTGGTGATTTGTGTCCAGGTGCCTTGCAAGAGGATCCAGGGCGGCAGAAATGGAGACGTCGCAGGAGCTTTTTCAACAGCAGCCTCCAGAGCGAATCACGCGAACCACAGTAACATCACCAACCACACCAGCATCACCTACTACCCTTACTACCAGCACTCTCTCTCCGTGGCTGCCGTCCTGACCGTGGCCTACCTCTTCATTTTCCTGCTGTGCATGGTGGGAAACGGCTTGGTGTCTGATTGTGCTGGAGAACCGGCGGATGAGGACGGTCACCAACCTCTTCATCCTCAACCTGGCCGTGGCGACCTTCTGGTGGGCGTCTTCTGCATCCCGACCACCCTGGTGGACAACCTCATTACAGGTAACCGTCCTGGTCTCATAAAAAGAGGCCCTTTTTTAAAAGGTGTCATTTCTAGTGTTCATTCTTTGGTAAGCAGCTGTGATATGTGGTGTCTCGCTGAAAAGTGCATCCCGGGGGTTTATATCGTGACACCAGGAAGCAGGTAACACATGCATTCTGTTCCTTAGCTGAAACTTCTCCAGCACTTGTGGCTAAAAGAACACCTTTCGAGCGTCTCTTTTATTTTGAGCTGAACCTGAGGAAGGTTTGTTCTTATCCACTGCATTACAGAGGCTTTTACATCAATCCCGCGGTTCTCAGTCTAGTGCTAAACCCATGCAGCATTGACCTATTCTGACATTCACCGGCGGCTGCATTTATGTCAATCCGTATGTTTGCTCTTGCTATTGGACTTTGGCTCTATAAAACAAAAGGCTCTAATCAAATACTGGATTCAGGTCAGAACTGGACAAAAACGCTGCTCTGGACCACATTTACGCCAGCTGGAGCTTGCCGACACTCTTTCTGAGAAAAGCAGAGCTGAAAGCAGTGTGTCTGGTCTTGATAGTTCAGTCAGAAGTGGACATTTTGCAAATTGTGTAAATGTCGCTCCGAACAAGTCCAGACAAGAAGGTGTCGCCTCACAATGAAAGTCAATGGGGTCCAAAAAAACTTCGAATGAAACTGGATTAAAGTCAAATAGGAAAATGAATTAAAACAAAATGACTAACATGCTCAATAATTTGATTAAAACACATGTTATGAAATAAAAACAATGCTAAAATAATGGAAAATTGGTTAATAACAGTAATAAAAAAATCTGTTGTTTGGTCACTTACATTTACCTGTAAGTGACCAAACCCTAATTAATGTAATTAATATTATTAATAATAATAATAATAATGAAAATATTAATAATTAATAAATATTAAATAAATAAAATGAAATTGGATTAAAGCCAAATAGCTATTAAAACACATAAGCATGCCATTATGAAATAAAAAATAATGGAAAAATTGGTTAATAAAAGTAATTAAAAAATCTGTTACATGCCAAAATAATATTGTCTCAACATTGAGTTTAATGTAAATGTTTTATAAATTTGAATGCAGCAAAATTGTAAATGTGAAAGAAAAATGATGAAGGTTTGTACATTAGCGCACTTTAGTGGTGTAATTTTTAGAGGAGATTGGCATAAAAATAATCGATTTTTCTAATAAAATAAAGCATACGGGTTAAATAAAACAACTTTTAGTTTTGATTTGAAGCAATCGGGCAACTGATTTTCAGCAAAACAGATATGATTAAAATCTCCTTTGATCATTTAATGAAGTGAAATATCAAGTTGTGCGGCGCTTGCTGTGAGCAGCCTGAAAGGGTCCTAACGCCTCTTGCCAAATATAATGATCAGAATAGCGTCGTGCACGTAACACCGACACCGGAAACCACGAGGCGCTCTGATCACCAGGCTCTGGGGTTTTCAGCCCTTTGCCCTCCGCCAGCGCTCTCTCTCAACACAGTCTTTGCCACGGCCTTTAAAAGGCTTTAAGGCGTATGCGTGTATATACTTCAGAACATGACGTACAGCGTGTGTGTCCTGCTGCTATTTGTGCGAAAGCTAGAATCTCTGCTAGGGCACTTAGCACCGCAAGAACGGATCAGCTCAGAGAAGTTAGTCTGCCTCTTTCTCAGTTTTTTTAGCAACCCGTTTAGTTTACACGTCTCTCGTGGTCAGATGCGCTCAAATCGATGCCTCGCGTACAATTAGTTGTGTTTTAGTGAAGTAGCATTATTTCAGGACGGTTCAGTATAATGCAAAACCCTGATCACTGTCTGTGGGTGCGTCTTCTGCAATAACGATTGCACGTTGTCCTTTGCGTTCTCCTCCATCATCTTAAAGTCGTCTGCGTCTTTGAACATGACTCACGAAGTGAGTGCACGCAGCGTCTCTGATTGCTTTACAGATGCTCACTTCCTGGAGAAAAAGCGTTTTAAGTGTTAGTTCGCTCTAGCATTTCCCCAAAAGCGGCAAACACAGCGGAAACTCGCACTTTCGGACACAATTACTGCAGAACCGCTTGGCTTAGTTTGACTCGTCCTTTTATTCATTTGACAGATGTTTTTATCCAGCGACTCACGTGGCGTTGCATTCAAGGTGGTTATCAATTAATCATCATGTAAACATTATGTATGCCTATTGTTTAGTAGGCGAGAGGAATGATTGTTTATGCTTGCTCCGGTGAGAACAGAACTGGGAGTATCGATCGCTTTCTTCATAAGACATCAGAATGTGCTTCAGCCCAGTCACCGGCCGTTTTGAACCTTTTCTCTGTCCTGTCCAGATGTTTTAATGTCTCTTGCGGACCACCCTTCCTGGCTGTCCACAATCAGGGACTTCTTCTGCTGGAACACACACACATGCAGAATAAAGAAAATAAACGAATGCTCCTTCTTTTGAACTTTCTATTTGTCAAAGAATGAATGAATGCGAATAAAGAAATCAATAAAAATAAAATGGTTACACATGTGGCAAATACTTACTAATAGCAAGAGGTTATGCATATTCACAAGTGACCAAACCCTAACTAAATGTAGTTATTAATATTAATATTAATATTATTAATAATAATAACAACAACAATATAGTAATTAATAAATATTAAATAAATAAATAAATGAATATTAAATAAATAAATATTAAATAATTATTAATATTGCTCAATGTATAATTACATTGTAAAAAGACACTTAAATAATAAACTGTAACACTTTTACTTGACTTTAACAGTCCTTGTCCACCTGTAAATGCTATATGCACTTTTATTATATTAGTAATTACAATAACTAGATACTAACTCTATAGCCTTAACACTTTAGTTTTTAGGTGCACTGGATACTGTAAAATAAAAAAGTGCAACCAAACGTTGTGCTGGTTTATTTCTCCCAAACCTCAATTACTTGTGTGATATGACTGAATATGACTGAATATGACTGAATATGACTGAAAGCAATGATTTTAGCTTAGTGAGGGTATGTCTGTTTGATTTAGTTTATTGAGGGGAATGACTCAGACTCATTCAAACTAGAAATCTGTGTGCAGTTCAGAGTTTATTATTTGGTTTATTTTTATTCTCTCTCTCTGTGTATATATATATATATATATATATATATATATATATATATATATATATATATATATATATGAAAGAAAGAAAGTAATAAAATAATAAAATAAAATAAAAATAATAATAATAATAATAAAAAATGATAGATTTTCTGAGATACTGAATTTTCATTAGTTATCATTATTAATTCATAATTTAAAAATAAACTTTTGAAATATATCAGTCCGTGTGTAATGAATGAATATGGCATAGAACATAGTTATATATGAATATTGTTTCATTTTTAATGGAATTACTGAAATAAATCCACTTTTGATGTTATTCTAATTCTATGACCAGCACCTGTATGTGTGTGTGTGTGTATATATATATATATATATATATATATATATATATATATATATATATATATACAGTTGTTGCTGGTCATGTGTTTTTGTGTGATTCTCACAATAAGATGAACAGATGTGAGCTCCAGTAAAACATCTGGAAAGTGTTCATTCCTGCTCCATCTAGCCACTAATGTCCCGCTCCTGGATTGCCGTGTTTGTTTTCATCCGTGTGCTCTGAGACCTAGTTTCTGTGACTGATAATGTTGAGGTGTGTGTCATCAACGATCCCCATCATCTCCTCTTTAGAAGTTCTGTTCAGAGTTTCTTGGTCAGTACTTTATACTGTACAGTGCTTTGATGCAACCTGTGTTGTTAAAAGCGCTATAGAAATAAAAATGATTGATTGATTGATTGATTGATAAGTGTGTATAAGTGCTACCCTTCTCTGTGTGGATTACTTCAAGACTTTCATCTTCACGTGTTTCTAAAGGAGTCAGCGACTGTACAGTTCTCAGGAATCCCAGAGAAATGAGTACCTTGAATTAATGGATAAAAGCATCAGATGAACACAATAACTGCCGAGAAAGAACTGCGCTCCTGAGAAAATGTCAATGCAGCTTGATTAAGTGCATATAGTGAAAAGCATTGCAATTTTATTTCTGTACCCATAAGATCCTTACACTATAAAATAAAGTCATTGTCCGCCGAGACATTAGCTATATAAATGAGCGGATGTGTCAATGTTAGCAGATATTCTGAATTGTGAGGCAATGAAAAGCAGGGCTCTTGGGGTTCGAGAAGGGCCCTGTTGTTAAAGTAAAGTGAAAAAAAACCCCATCTTTCTTCCAAGCGGTAGTTTTGTACAAAAGATTGAGGAGGATTCTTTATCTCCTCTCATACGACGTGTGTAAGACTCAGACATCCTGCTGAGAAAACCAGACGAATCTTTTACTCGGCGCTCAACAATCTGTCACCTAAAAGATGTGTGTGTGTGTGTGTGTGTGTGTGTGTTTAGTGTAGCACAATTTGCCTTGTCAGTCATTTCATATTTTTCTCTTTTCCCCCAAGGTTGGCCGTTCACGAACACCGTGTGTAAGATGAGCGGTCTGGTGCAGGGCATGTCGGTCTCGGCCTCCGTCTTCACGCTGGTGGCCATCGCCGTGGACAGGTCGGTGCTGACCACACGGGATTAAACCTCACCATACGCTTCAGAAACTAATTCTGAGAGGGGAAGAGAGTATCGTCACATTATTTCCAGTGACGATTACACTGTAAAAACGCTGGGTAATTATACATGGGTCGTTTGGTAAAAAACAGTAAAAAATGGCCATGATTTAAATAATAAAAAACTGAAAATGCTACAATAAAAACCTGTTAAATGGTTAATGGTAAGCTCCCCTAATATATACGGTAAAAAACTGCAATGGAAATACCATTTTTGGAAGTGAAAAAGAATGTAAAATTTACAGAAAAAAATATACATATAAAAAATGATTGCATTAATTCTTCTTGATTTTTTTCTCATCTGTTATGTTTATTAGGGTTGTGATGTCTACCCCTGGTTTCACAGACAAGGCTTAAGTCTAGTCCTAAATTAAAATTGAAATCCGAGCTGTTTTAAATGAATAAAGACTTGCACTGAGCGATCTTAAAACATATCAGCGCCTTTGTTTTGTCTCAAAAGCACACCAGTAATGTTTAGTTTTTTCCTAAGTGTGATTATAATAATTCTGTGAAACTGGTCCATAATGTTGTTAAAAGTTTAATCACCGTATTTATATTATTATTTAAAAAGCTGCGTGTGATGGGTTTTGGTTCATCGCCCCTGAAGTTGTTGGTTATCAGTGTATTTCAAAGTGCTTTAATAGGTTGGTATATTAGCATCGTATCAGTTCCATTGAAATTGCGGTATTTAATTGTAATTGTGGAAGTTGGAAAATTTGAAGATGTAAACAGCAAAGCCTAAAATGTTGCTATCGTATTTTTACTGTAGAATTCTAGCAAAGCAATTTCTGCTTACCGTTAATTTTACGTCATTTTAAACGTAACCATTCCTGTGATCAAAGCTGATCTCTTTCCAGTATCATTACTCCTGTTTTCAGAGTCACATAATCCTTCAGGAATCATTTTGATTTATCATTTATCATTTATTTATATATATATATATATATATATATATATATATATATATATATATATATATATATATATATATACAATATATATATATATATATATACAGTATATATACATATATATACAATATATATATATATATATTACACACTCTATCATACACACTACAACGAATAAGAATCACTATTGAAAAGATTTAGCAAATTAAAAACTAAATACATTATGCATTAAAAGTAATGTCATTTGGTAATTGCCATAGTAACAATATAAAAAGAATGTCAATGGTTCTGAAATAGCCTTACTTTACTTCATTCAAAGTATAATTTCCTTCTTGTTCTTGGTTAGATTTTTGGCTGAGATGTGACCTGGACATTGTGAGATCGACCCATTAATTTGTTCAGTGCTTCAAAAAGAACATTTCTCATTTTGCATAATGTCATAATGGCTGCACTTTTTAGCGAGACATGAAATTTGTACCTACATGTACATATCACTGCAGTTTCAAAGAAATGAACACTAGAGGCAGTGTTCACTTTTTATTCCTTTTATCACAAGTTTCGATGAAAGCATAATTATTATTAACACAATATTAATAGGCTGGGATATTTGAAAACCGATGCATTACACATATCCAGCTTCATATCTATGTTTTCATAGCCGGTAAGTTTGTTGGGTAGATCACAGAGTACAGAGATGTGAGAGGCGAGGAGCTCTGATTCAAGCCCATGAATAACAAAACAGGTCGAATTTAAAATGAAGTAGAAATAGCACTGCTGCTTCAACAAATGCATTTTATATCAGTTTTGCATCAGTTAACTATTGGGTAGGTTTAGAGTTGGATTTGGTGTAAGGCATATTTCCAGACACGACATTTACTTTTAGCTCACGATCCACCGATATTTATATTCTGAACCATTGCTGTACATACCTGTATTAACATAATATGTAAAATGTGCCAGAGTTCACATATTGAACTTGTGTTTTAGCGCCATTTAGTGGACATTTCTCTTTGAAACTGCCAGCGGACGCGTGCTGTAAAGCACATAAAATGGTTTTGCACAAGAAAAGTGCAATGGTATGTATTTTTATGAGACATGCAAGTAAATAAAATCGGTTATATTTTTAAGAGTAATGCATTACTTTAAAAAGTGTTTATAATAGAGTATTTGAGAACTATTACGGTAAAGGCAGAAGATTTAACTCGGTTCCACGTTCTCCTCCAGGTTTCGTTGCATCGTAGTATCCCTTCCAGCTCAAACTGACGGCCTGCTGGTGGCCAAGTGACCATAGTGATGATCTGGGGCTCGGGTGGTGATTATGTGTCCGTCGCGCGGTCACTTTAACCGTGAAGAGAGTGGAGCACCACTACATGGTCCACGACGAAGACTACAACCACACATACCCTCTGTTCTCCTGCTTCGAGAACTGGGCCAGCCCACAGATGAGGAAGGTCTACACCACCGTCTGTTCGCTCACATCTATCTCATCCCTCTCCACGCTGATCACGCTCATGCAACGGACGCGATCGATCAAGCTCACACCACCTCGGTCATCTCCGGGAGCGACCAGCAGGAGAGCGCAGTCCCACCAGGAAGGAAGGCCGCTCCATTTCCCCAGAAGAAGATTAAAGTGATTAAGATGCTGAGCGTGGTGGCGCTTTTTATTCACGCCTCTCCTGGCTGCCTCTCTGGACTCTGATGCTCCTCACCGACACGGCGGGTCTTAACGAGCGACGAGCTGGATCTTCTGAGAAGCGGCTATGTGTTTCGTTGCAGCTCACTGGCTGGCGTTTTCCAACTCCAGCGTCAACCCTGTATCTACGGCTACTATAATGAGAACTTCAAGCGGGGTTTTCAGGCGGTGTGCAGAACGCATTCGTGCTGCTGCGGCGGCGAGGTGAAGACGAGGAGCAGACCCGCGACGGAAGTCCAGAGGAGACGCGAGGGATCCCCGCGGTCAGCTCTCTAATCCCTTGGCCTTTGGTGGAAGGAACTGGGTTTACACCGACGGAGACGTGAAGGACTCCAGGACCTGTCTGGAGCTGGAGCACAGGAGAACCATTCGACTCTGTAATAACTCGGTCTGCTCGGATGACACCGGATCCAGCGTGGGATCCGGGATTAAAGGGGGTCATGAACCAGAAAGTGTTTCATGGACGGAGGAGGCAGAGAAAATAAGCCCGGTCAGGAGTGGGTAAAAAACCAAGCCTGGGACCAGTAGATGGATTATTCAAGAGACTTTCAGACCTTTCACTTAATCAGCAGGACGATTCGGCCTAAACATGTCTTTTGTGAAAACTATTATCTTCAACGGTTTGACAGCACACGAGGGTTCAATGCTCGCTAACACACAAACAAACACTCAAAACAAGCTGCAAATACCTGCACACACACACACACACACACACACACACACACACACACACACACACAAATGAGCCATGTCTTTTTTTTGTGTATTTTCTTTTCATTTGTATAAATCCATGGTTTATTTATGCATCGTTTAACTATATAGTAAACATTTTTATTAAACTACACATTTATTTGTTTAATGAACTGAACGTAATATCAAAAGAGAACAGGAGTAATAGATTGGTGTATAAAGTGACAGATCAAGCACTTAATTTGTTATTGAATGCAGAGATGGTCTCTGTTATATAATCAGAGAACCGCCAGAAATGAAGTGTCCCTACTAAAGCAAAGGACAAATCCTCACCTTTCAGAGCAAGCACTGACCCTGGAGCACAAAACCGTCAAAGGGATATTTTTTTGTTAGGATTTATGCATCATAACAGAAGCTGAATAAATTATTTTTCCATATTAATGTCTGGTTTATTCTGATGCAACTGTTTGAAAATCTGGAATCCAGAGGAGCAAAGAAAACCATCTTTAAAGTTCTCTTAGCAATGCATGTCAATAAATGAAGCTTTAATTTACAAAATATCTTCACACTAACATTATCTTTACATAAAATCACATATTTTGGCAATAAAGAAGAAGGGTATCATTTGGACTTGCTACAGATACACCTGTGCTCCTGGTCTGTGTCTGTAGGGCATTTCTTCCTTTTGTTTGTGTTGAGCATGTGTGTGTTATACAATTGATGTAAGATACTTTCTTAATTTGGTATATCTTTTTTTTTTATTTTTTTATTTGCAGAGCACAGAGCCCTCCCGAACGTAGAAATTCGACGACTTTTTGTACAAGAAAGACCTTTGGGCTGAAAATGTCCCTATTTCAAGCTTCCTACGAGCGTACATGAGCCACAAACTAAAGTCATTTATAAAGAAATACTGTACGGTAAACCATGTTTACAGAGATTCTACTGGTATATAGCCGAACTAGCCACCGTGTCATCTGCAGATTAAAATATCAACTTTTGACTTAATTTAACAACATTTTAAGTTCAAAGGTACAGATTTTTGGTAACACTTTATTTTAAGGTGTTCTTGTTACACATGAAATCGATCTACTATTAACTAAATAATTATGCATGATTGAGCATGCATTTAGTTAATTCATAGTAATAAATGTATAATTACACTATAATAACGACACTTTCAAATAAAGTGTCACTCTTTTAAACCTTATTTATAATTAACTATTAATTCCTTATATTAATGTACATGTATTACCAAAGGCTCCCCAGTATGGCAGCTTTGTACCTTTTCCCTGAATTCCACGCAAGACATGCCGTTCACGGAATTCTTTTTTAAAAATTACATTTTAAAGCGTCTTAATGTTATTGATACTCTGTAGGTTTGTGGAATGGCGTTTAAGCGGCGTTTTCACCGGATCAACGGCAAGCTGCGCTGCGCCAACTGGGCGTGTTGTCTTTTCAGTGGAAAAGACTATTGCGCGAATGCACAAATCTTTGCGCCTGAGACGTGTATATGTATTGCTCATTATCGTGTTCGTGATACCGTCGCTGTATGCTTAAATCCGTGTTGAACCAAAGGGACGAACGCTATTCGAGCTGCTGTAAGCGTGACCAGTTGTATACCTCAGATGTTTATATTTTAGTAGTGACTGTATCCTTCAACAGCAATTCTCTGTGCCAAGTGAAAGCTACTGCTTTAGTGCATTGATATCTAATTCTCACTTAATGCTGTAATGGCGAGATGAATATGCCGTAAAATGGACTGCAAGGGAATGAATGTGACGTGAACATGAAAACATCTCAGCTCTTGAGAAGGTCGCTAACAAAACCGTACAAGAGACAATCTTACACTGACGAGGAGGAGCAGGCGTTTAGAATAATTACTTCGGTTAAATGAGATTGAAATGAATTAGCCGAGC